>NW_016825936.1:233469-270424 GCF_001698545.2 Rhinopithecus bieti
AAAAAAAAAAAAAAAAAAAAAAATTCGATTCTATTCCACAAATACTTATTATATACGTGTGTGTGTACATCCACCTGACTATACCTTTCTATGTTATGTACCTTTACTAGCATTCCAAATTATAAAATTATAAAATCCTGTCAGTTTATCTCTGGCTGGATGAATGGTTTTATTGTTTTTATAGAATATGTGCCTTAAATAATACTCTCATATTTTCTCAAGGTGCTAAAATAGAGAAGGCAGCTATAGAAAAATGCACTGTGGGCCAGATGCGGTGGCTCATGACTGTAATCCCAGCACTTTGGAAGGCCAAGGCGGGCAGATCATGAGGTCAAGAGATTGAGACCATCCTGGCCAACATAGTGAAACTCCATCTTTACTGAAAAAACAAAAATTAGCTGGGCATGGTGGCACATGCCTGTAGTTTCAGCTACTCAGGAGGCTGAGGCAGGAGAATCGCTTAAACCCAGGAGGTGGAGGTTGCAGTGAGCCCAGATCTCACTACTGCACTCCAGCCTGTGCGACAGACCAAGACTCCGTCTCAAGAAAAAAAGAAAGAAAGGAAAGAAAATTGCACACTGTGCTGGGCACTTAGGGCATTGAGGTGAAGGAGCACACTGTGTAATAGGGAGACACACAGATGGATGGACAGACAGCGCTGCAGGTTGAGCAGCTCTATGGACTGGGGACTGTGCAAGGGTGAAGGAACATGGACAGCAGAGAGGAAGAAGTGGTAGCTCTAACTAGAGCTGGAGTGGGCTTCCCGCAGGAGGTAATGTCAGAATTGTGTATGAGGAATGAACAGGAGTCCAACAAGCATTAAAAAGGGGGAAGAACATCCTAGCAGATGGAGCAGCCCTTAAAAGGGCACAGAAGCTAAAAAGAAATGAGCTATGAAGCCATGAGAAGATGCGGAGGAATGCTAAATGCATATTTGCTGCGTGGAAGAAGCCAATCTGAAAAGGCTACATGCAGTATGAGTCCAACTACATGACATTCTGGAAAAGGCAAAACTATGGAGACAGTTACAAAGATCCATGATTGCCAGGAGCTTGGGGGAAGAGAGGGATGAATCGGTGGAGCAGAGAGGATTTTTAGGCCAGGGAAACTATTGTGTATGATTCTATAATGGTGGATACATGTCATCAGACATTTGTCCAGACCCATAGAATGTACAGCGCCAAGAGTGAACCCTAATGTATACTGTGGATTCTGGGTGATACTGTCCGTACAGGCTCATCACTTGTAACCAGTGCACCACTCTGGCGTGGGATGTTGATAGTGGGAAAGGCTGCGCACGTGTGGAGCGGGGGCTATATGGGAGATCTCTGTACCTTCCTCTCAATTTTGCTGTGAAGCTAAAATGGTTCTAAAAAAATCAAGTCTTAGGAAAGGCACCGAAGTATGAAATGGAGCAGTACTGGGGCACCAATAAACCATCCAGTCGCTCCAGAACTGCAAACTAACTGCTACTACAGCAAGAGAGAGGGGTCAGCAACTGCCTGCCTGCAGTGGGGGTAGGGAGCAGTTGGGGGAAGTGCGGGTGGGTAGGGGTTCCTGACAGCTTCCTCAGAAAGTGGGTTGCCACATTCTGGAGGGGGAGGAGGCAGCATGAGGCAGCAGGCAGGATGCATTTCTTGAACTGGATCACAGCCAGGTCCTTACAGCTCTCCCACTGCCACCTTTGGCAAACGTTCCTGGGATCCTGAAGGCTCAGACAAGGCCCATCTCTCTTCCATTACCATGGGGATTATCTCTTCCTCTTTCCTCTTTTGGTTTTCCCTCCAAGGAAGGATTGTCACTGCTTTTCCAAAAGGAAGAAAGACCAAGTGAATGATTTTCAAGGGCACCATGCTATTATTTCTCGAGGGAATCACCACCACGTTCATAAGCATATTGTTCGCTTTCTCCTTCCCTTCTCTTCTCCTTAGACCTCTCCCTCACGCTCTCTCCCACCTCTCCTCCTTTTCTTTTTCTTTCATTACAAAGACTGCAAAGAGAACACATGGTCACCGTAGAGGCCTTGGAAAATGCAGAGGAGTACAAAGAAGAAAGTAAAATCGTGTAAATATCCTTTGTCCAAAGAGATCCACCATTAACACATTGATAATTGTACTTCTGAATCTTTTCTCTGGATCTATATTTGGCCCCAGTGCCTGGTGCTCCACTGGCCCCACAGTACCCCTCCCACCTGCTACCTACCCTGTCCAAGTTTCCCTGCCCTCTGGTACTGGCAGGGGTTGTCACCATGTCCTGGCCACAGCCTGTGCCTTCCCTGTGTTACTCCATCAGCTCCTTCTGGATTGCTGACCTCTGCTCTAATCACTGATCATTCATGACAGTGTTGCTACCCACCTTCTGCAGGTGATAGATCCTTCTGCCTCAGAAGCAGGAGTGCTGTTGTCCTGCTGTCTTGGAGCTGAGGGAGATGGACACCACTTTCCCCAGTAATACTAGATTCTCAGGAATAGATACAACACCTTCCAAACTGCAGCTGACACCAGCTGTACATTTTAACAAGACTTTTAAGATTCAGGAATGTCACAGAGATATTACCCACAGCAGTTACATCACATCTGCTTACAGTTCTGGCAGTTCTTGGAGCCCAGAATTCCAGGTCTGTTCCAGGGTGTCCAGCTGGGCTGTGTCCTTGACCTGCCTCCAAGTGGCTGAAGCCAGCTTGCCCTGACCTCCAGGAGTAGCTGTTGCAGGCAGGTAGCAGAGCTCAAAATGAGAGAAAATATGGCTAATTTAAACAGAAATGAAAACAATTTCAAAAAGGATATTGGATAGCTACCAAATCCTTGGGATGGTTGGAAACCCAAACTTGGAAGGTACCTTGTTAAGAACACTGACCAAATCATACCACGGAACTGGTCCTAGAAGAAACCACTGCTGTGTCTGCCTGGGCACATACGGGGCAGTGGCCCCTAGATGCTGCCGCTAGAACCATCTTTGTGGCTGCTCCTGGAGTGGGGCATACTACCAGCATTGGTGCCACCATCCCTGGAATGACTTCCACAGGGTCCCCGTTTCTTTATATAACATCCAAGATATGTCTGCTCCTGCCTGCCAGCCCACCTCCCATGGAAGCTCCCTGCTGATACTTTCACTTCCACCTTGATCAAGGGCAAGGTTTACCTTCCATGTCCACCCACTCAGGGTTCCAGTCCCTCACCCTCTGTCGAAGAACCTAGGAGGATCCAGGACTCTTGAGAGGTGGGCTGTGCACAGGTGGTGAATCACTGAGAGGTGGGCTCTGCACAGGTGGTGATTCACCAGCAGAAAGCTCTGTATCTGATCTCTTCCTCTTGGCCTCCAGACTGGACATTTTGCTTCCCCCCGCTGGGAAGACCCTAAGAAGACCTCGTCCCTCCCACTGTACTTTTGCTCCAGGCTGAGTGGCCTTTCCACCTTCTCTCTGTCTCTGTTCCTAACGTGGTCTTGCCTACTGTCTGGAAGAGGAGAAAGTGGTTCTGTAAGGGTGCCTCTGAGAATCTCCACACCTCTTTTCAGAATGGTCCGGTGGAGGGTGGGTGCCAGTGAGAGGAAAGAGGAGGAGGAAAACACAGAGGACTCTCAGATGACTACTTCAAGGTTTAACCCTATTACATCTGCATGGGTGTGGTTCAAAGTCTGAACCACATAAGTCTTTATGACCGTGAAAGCCTGGGTTACGTGCTTGTATCCTCATAGCAGGAGAGGCTGGGAAAGTCAGCAGGTGGTACATTGCAGCTTCTATACTGGGAGGAGATCTCTGTCTTTCAACAAACTAAAGAAGGATGTTCAAATTATTGATGGACAAAAAGAAAGACAAGGATCCTCTAACGTGGTCATGCCCTGTGATCACATTAGCTCTGTTCGATCACAGCATGACAGTGGGAGTGGCTTGGGAGACCTATGGCAGTATCGTTGATAATCATTTACCATAAGCCACAGGCTGAGCATCACCAGGGTTGGTCCAACTCCATTTTCTAATCCTTCTTCTAGCAGGGGGTGAACATCAGGAGGTCTAGAGATCTTCTTTTGTTGCTTTTAGATTCTCAGTTTCTGGTCCTCTGAGAAGAACTGTTCAAACTGTTCATGCATATCTCTGCTAAACAATTTGCAGGAGCAATGTAATCTAGAACTGCATTTTAAAGAGAGTACTCTTGTAAAGGAAATATTATCTACAGAGATGTAACCCTACCTAAGGGTGGGGCACTGTTGACTACTTTATCTTATAGAGCACGTGTCCCCTGGAGTCACAGCCTTGGGATGCCTACATCTGCTTTCATTTGCATAGTTAAACAGCCCAGCCTCTTCATGAAAGGTAAAAGTCTATTTAATTCATGACATTAAGCTCCATGAAAGAGTTTGCATATAACTGAATTCTTTTAAGAGGGAAAAAATGTACTAATTAAAAGCCAGGACATTATTGTGCATGTTCAGCAATCAAAATAGGCTTCAGTGTAGTCCTTTTTTTTTTTTTTTTTCTTTTTCTTTTTTTCTTTTTTGAGATGGAGTCTCACTCTGTTGCCCAGGCTGAAGTGCAGTCACATGATCTCGACTCACTGCAAGCTCTGCCTCCCGGGTTCAAGCAATTCCCCTGCCTCAGCCTCCCGAGTAGCTGGGACTACAGGTGCCCGCCACCACACCTCACCGATTTTTGTGTTTTTAGTAGAGACAGGGTTTCACCATATTGGTCAGGCTGGTCTCGAACTCCTGACCTCAAGTGACCCACCCGCCTCGGCCTCCCAAAGCACTGGGATTACAGGCGTGAGCCACTGTGCCCGGCCCAGTGTAGTCCTTCTAAGCAAATCCATCCTAATCAAATGAAAGAGCAATGCTCCTCTTTAATAATCATAAATGAATGATAGATGAATAAGCAAATGAATTGTGTATGCATTTATTTGTCCACAACACACAATTGGAGCCTGGCATTTCCCGGAGGTATTTGTATAAAACTTAGATGAGATCACGTCCCCTAGGACGTCAAGGTACTCGCCCTGGGTGATTCTGCCATGAGGCTCCAATGGAAACTGTCAGGAGTAGAAAACAGCCAATGCATGTGAAGTCCAAGTTCACTGGCACCTCTCTAGCCTCCTTGCAGGGTTATTTCTCTCCATCACTAATCCTCTGTTTTGGATCATTTGCAACAACTCCCTTTACTGCGAAGAGGGAATCTTGAGGTACGGGCAGTAAATATGGAGACTGTGATAGGCAAACAGTTCCACAGTGTCATGAGGTCCCTTTTACACTCTCTCACTCCATGGGTTCTTTTCCCTTCACAACATGTCTGATTTATCACAAGCTGTGATTAATTATTTCCTTGCATGATTGTTTAATGCTTGGCTCAACTCCTACTAGCTCTGTGAGACTGGGGGCTGTTTTGTTTTACTCACCAGTGAAGTTAGTTCACTACCTGACAGAGAGTAGGTGCATGATAAATACTGATTGAAAAAATGAATAGAAAAGTTATAGAGTTCAGTTTCATTCATAGCTTGAAAAATATGCTAAAGGAATTTTTTCTTTTGTAGGTGCTTCTGTCCAGTTCCCTCAATGCAGGCCTTTCCAGTGTAGGGCTTATTTCTGCATGACTTTCTATAAAGCTGTATTTCCTTCTTACCTAACTTCTCATTCCTAGTCTAACTAGAAAGTTCATGCATATCCCTTTCTCCCTTCTCTCCATTTTCTTTTTATCTCTGAAACAATTAGGTACACGTGTAGCTGGGAAGCCTTCTTATTCCTCCAGAAAAAATCTAGATCCCTCAAACTATTCTGTCTCTTCTTTCTATACCCCAAAGTCTTTTTCTCAATTATCCTTCTTAAAGATTTTCTAATTTTGTTTACTTCATGTTGCCTTTTTCTCTTCTAGTTCACACACCTTTCTCTGTAAGATTTCTTAATGCTTATTTTATTATTATTTATAGTTTTATGTGGACAAGCATCCCTAGGTGCTTATATTAAAAGTGTTGGTCAAAAAAGAAAGAACAAAGGAAGGAAGAACTTAGAAGGAAGGAAGGAAGGAAGGAAGGAAGGAAGGAAGGAAGGAAGGAAGGAAGGAAGGAAGGGAGGGAGGGAAGGAAAGAAAGAAAGAGAGAGAGAAAGAAATATAGAAAGAGAGAGAGAAAAAGGAAGAAAGAGACAGAAAGAAAAGAAAAGAAACTGACTATTGGGAAGGGGGTTGTTTACTGCTTACCCAGCAATACCCAGGCATTTATATAGGTGTTGACCTAAATCTGTCTGACCTTGAAGGCTGTCTTCAAATCTTCTAACAGGCAAGATAAATAAGGCCACAGAAAATGCATAACTGTTTGTCATTTACTTTTATTCCTGGACCTATAGATAGTTCTTCTGTCTAGTAGCCTCTAGGCTACTCATGGGAGTGGGGATAGGGGTCATATGACAGCTTTCTTCTCTTTTACATGTTCTATGTACTCTTGGATACTGGTTCCAGGGAACAGTTGCATAGCTAAGAGATGGGTGGGAAGGATGAGAAAGAGTAAAGTGTTCCTAGAGGAGCCAGCGAGGCAAGGGGTGTTTCACTGACCTAGTCTGTTTTATGGCTGCATGAGAACCCTGACACTGCTCTCCCCTTGCCCCAGCTGCTGTTCCAGGTTCTTGTCCTTCCCATACAGCTCTAGCCAGAGCTCAGGGTTCCTTAATGGCTGTCCCAATCCACTCTTCTTTTAGCAGAGCACCCTTAGCAGGAAACCCACTATAATCTCACCCAACTTTTCTGCTTTTACTACATGTTTTCCTTCCGGGTGAACATTTACAATCTAAAGAAGGGAACTCACCTTCTTTTGAAGAGAGCTTGCTGAACACCAGAGGATTTCACCTCTTTCCCCCTTCATAGTAGAATAATCACTGAGCTTTCTGCTAAGATAAAAAATCATGGGCCGGGCACGGTGGCTCACTCCTGTAATCCCAGCACTTTGGGAGGCCGAGGCGGCTGGATCACTTGAGGTCAGGAGTTCAAGACCAGCCTGGCCAACATGGTGAAACCCCATCTCTACTAAAACGCAAAATTGGCTGGACGTGGTGGTGTGCTTCTGTAATCTCAGCTACTTGGGAGGCTGAGGCAGGAGAATCGCTTGAACCCAGGAGTTAGAGGTTGCAGTGAGCCGAGTTTGCGCCACTGCCCTCTAGCCTGGGTGACAAAGTGAGAGTCTGCCTCAAAAATAAATAAATAAATAAATTAATTAATTAAATTAAATTAAATAAGACAAAGGAGATGATAAATTAAAGCCTAACATTACTATATTCCCTTTATACTGAAGAATGTGGTTTATATCTGTGGAAAGATGAGTTTCCTAATACAATCTCAGAATTAGACAGGAGATCACAAGGAGTACCTCCCAGAAGGAAGGGGAGAGGAAGGGGCTGGGTTAACAGGAATCCTGGGTCAGAATAAGAGTTGAGTGGCCATCTGTATTACAGCAGGTGGAGCTCTCTATACAAGGAAAGAAGCATTGGGGTGGAAAATGAGCCTTTATCCTATTAGAGGGGTCTTGTGCCTTCACTCCTGTGCACTGCATAGCCAGGGAACTGTGACTTACACCTTGTTAGCCAATGGAAGAAGAGTGAGTCTACCTTTTAGCTGTCTGTAGCCTTGTTACTGTAGTATTACTGTATGCTTCTGCTTGTGATGGCAGAGAGGCTGTTTGAGATGGAGGCATTGTTCATGATGCTGCTGAAATCTGAGTGGGATAAAATCAGAATCTGGATAGGTGAGCAGCTAGGAGGGACATCTTTTGGGATTGTCAGGAGTTACTCAGTTGGTGTGGCTCATCAGCAGGTGTCCCATTCTCCTTACCTTTCCATGGCCTTTCTGTCACACTTCAACCGAAGAGATGGACCCTTCTTCAGTTAAGGATTTGTCTGGATGTTTTCTACATGTGGTGTGATCGCTTATGAATTATGCCTGCCTCTGAGACATATCTTCTGAATGCCTGACTAACAGAGATTTAAAGATCGTCCATTACAGTTGGCATGCTTTTATATTCCACATGCCAGAGCTACAAGAATGTTATTCTTTCCTTTCTTCTCTCCCAGGTGATATATTTGGTCACCCAGGTGTCATTAGGTACTAAGCTTTGCCTTCAATATCTACCAGGGTGGGGCACCATGGACAGTGCCACAAAGACCTTTTTCAGCCAAAGGTTCAGATCTTCCTGCTGGACTTTGTGTGCAAGAGGAAGGAACTTTTTCTTTTCTTTTTTTCTCCTTTCTTTTCTCTTTCTCTTTCTCTTCCCTCCTTCCCTCTCTGTTTCTTCCTTCCTTCCCTCCCTCCTTCCCTTGAACTGCCATGTCCCTTGCAACTAGAATGGTGCCTGACATATAAAGGTTTTAAATAATTATGTGCAGAATGAATTAAATGCCAAATCTTGTGTTCCAATAGCATATTATCTTCAAATGTTAACAGTCACCAGTTTTTCAGAATAGAAAACTTTTGAAAATTTTAATTAAAGTCTTCTTGCAGTGGAACAGTTGATTTTTTTTTTTAAGATGGAGTCTCTCTCTGTTGCCCAGGCTGGAGTGCAATGGCACAATCTTGGCTCACTGCCACCTCCGCCTCCCGGGTTCAAGTGATTCTCCCTGCCTCAGCCTCCTGAGTAGCTGGGATTATAGGCATCTACCAACGTGCCCAGCTAATTTTTGTATTTTTTAGTAGAGATGGGGTTTCCCCATGTTGGCCAGGTGGGTCTTGAACTCCTGAACTTAGCCTCCTGAAGAGCTGGGATTACAGGTGTGAGCCACCATGCCTGGCCTGAGTTTTTATTATTTGTGAATTTTCTTTATTTTCCATCCCAGATGCACCTATATTGGTAGTCGAGTGATAAAAACAATTTACCTGTATATACCAACATCTTTTTCAAAAACTTTGCATAGTGAAACCAGCAGAGTACTGAACTGGCCAGTCTGTCATAGGTGTCATGCAACATGACTTCAGAGTCAGAAGCTGGAGATAAACTTTCTTTGTGTGTGTAGATATGATCCATTTGTGTATTCAGCTTTTGAGTGGGACTTTTTCAGTAGGCTTCATGAAGGTTTCACTTCACTGTTCTCACTAATGTGTGCTTACAGCATCTCTGCCATGGAGATTTTAGGCAAAGATGTTTAAAAGCTCTACTCATAGTTTATAGAATTGCTAGTGCCACAAGGCCATTCATTGTGATGTTGAAATTATTAGTTATAAGTGAACCTTCTAAAATAAATCTTGGAAGAAAACATGTTATAAGAAAATGAAGTCAGTCCTCTTACTAGGCAGTTCCCATTATCTTTCCATTTTGAGAAATTATCCTCAGTTCAGTTGTATTACTATGGTGATGTGTTTGAATTTCAACAAACCAAGCCATAAATCGAGCTCTGCATGTTTAGCTTCTGCCTTACGATTTTTACTGCAGTGTCTTTATTCTTGAGTAAAATCCCCGACATCCTGGCTAGAAATCACAACGAATAAGTAATTTCCCAGCCAGACAGAACAATCTGAATTGTTAATCTCAGAATTCTAAGAAATTACATAAAGATGCAAACAATGGGGATTAAAGAGTGGGTAAAAATTAAATGAAAAAAATAGCCCACAAATGAATGGAAATATACATGCTCTCCAAAATAACATTGTGGAAGTAAACAAAAACAGGCAGAGAGTTATGCTTAATGAGAATTGGACATGTGGCTTAGCCCTCTGAGGCCTGAAACAAGTAAACACTTCCCAGATTGTCAGTCCATACATCCCTCTCTCAAAAGAGAGCTCTTATAACTGGCTCCCTCTCCTCCTGTTTACGAAGCTTACTTGGTCTTTGGAACAATTGCACATATAATTGTAACAACTAAATGAACAACTCTACAGGAGATGGGTTTTGAGTACTTCAGAAATTCCTATAGTTTGTATCAATCGGATACGGGAGATAGTTTTGCAAAATACTGTTTGTGTAAAGAGAAGGGAAGAACACGCGCTCTAGTCTAACCAATCAACAAAGTGTGAAAACATGATTTAGACAGAAGTACACAACCATCCTATCAGTTCTACCCAAATGTCATATCAGACCATCTCTTCCCTGATAACAGTTTTGTTAACCTAAGGACACATTAGCTTAGTTAGATCTGGGCTCTCACAGAGCTTTCTGCTAGCGGCTCTGCTTACTAAGTAAGCAATGCAATTTTGCCTAGCAACCCCATCGTGGAAACACAGCTCCATAATGTAAGTGGCAGGGGGAGTGTCAGGGAGGCAGGGAGAGCGAGGTTTGTGCCTCTCAGAATCCCTCTGCAGCTGGTTCCTGACATTGCAAACATTATCTGCAATTCTTGGCAGTTTCTGAAGGATGATGAAAAACGGGACGGGGAGGTGGCTGAGCCTGGGGTTTTGGAAGTAGGGTGGAATTAATTGGAAGACAAATAAAAAAGCTTCCAAGATTGTGAGCTGAGACTGTCTGAGAGCTCAAACCAGAGTTGGCAAGAAGAACCAAAGGAGAATGAGGACATTTTTTGTCATTGACAATGAGGTATACAATATATCCAGGAAAAGACAACCAGCAGCAAACTCCTGAAGCTAAACAAAGATTATCTTAAGCCACATATGAGGAAACATTCCTCAATGGCAAAGAGAAGCATTAAACCTGGGACTGTCTATGTCTAAGGAGAAATTTGAGCATTTACATTAAAATGGCCTGTTAACAAGCATTGAATATTAACCAGGCACTGTGCTAAGTGTTTACACACTTGTTTAATCTTCCAAACAATCCGATAAGGTGGGGTTTCATATCTCCATTTTATAGAGAAAAAAAACTAATGCACAGAGAGGTCAAGAAACTTGCCTAAGGTCACTCAGCTATTTAGCAATGGGAATGGGATGTGTCTCAGGCAGTCTTTCCCTAGACTCTGTGTTCTTAAACACTGTTATGGTTTTTCAGCAGTAGTGAACAGTTACAGGACTAATGGAGATAAGAAAACTGAAGATCACCACACGGTACATGAGATGGTTTGTGATTCCATTGTGAAAGCTGCAGTTTAAAATGCTCAATTAAAGCAACTTTTTTTTTTTTTAAATACCTAGAGGGCAGCAAAAACATGGGTATCCAGAATAACAGATATTGCTAAAACCTTACACCCACAGCACTTTTTATAGCGAAGTATGGGTATACACATATTTTCATACACCTACACACACATACACATGCAAGACACTCATTTCTTAAGTCCCTAAAATACCCTGATAATTAAATGCGCCAAACATTCTCTGAGCATCACCCTTGGATGTCTGGGAGAAGTAGCCCAGGAACACACTTGTTGGCCTGGGCAATGAGTAGTGGTGAAGTGTTTATCTTGCTGATAAAGTCTCCAGTAGATGATGCAATTAAGATGCCACGATCTAGCCTTTGTTACACACCTCCTTGTCTGCCATCAAACAAATCCACCCCTGTCCTTCCCCATCTTCCCTCCTGCCCATCTCCCGAAGTCCAGGAATGTCTCCAGCTTCCTACATACTTGCAGTCCTCTTTTGCCAACCTTAACCTCATTTAGATTGAAATTACATTCACATCTTAATTTATGACTTAACAAGCATCTCACAAACATTTAATTCATTTTAATTTCATTATATGTTTGAGGAGGAATATTTGAGGAGGAATAGTGCTCCCATTGCCAGCAATTAGATTGACTTAATGACCTATGGCGAAATCTCCTTTTGGCCTTTGAACTTTTCATACATTTCTGCAAACAAAACTAGGTTAGTTAAAGTACGTTCCTGGATTCTCAGAGGGGCTTACCTGCGTTCACAAAACCCCCTATAATATCCAACATGGAAATTTATAAAATGGACAAAACTTTCCCTGCAGTTTTCAGGTAATGTATCTTGTTATGACACTTTCATGTGTGAAAAAGTCAATATTTTCATATACAGTTTCAACAATATCAATAAATTGTAATTTTTTTTCAGATGGCTTCTCTGAGATTAGGAGGGTTTCTATATCTGAGCATAGATCAAATTATTTTTCCCTGTTCCCATTTCATATACCAGATACCTTCTTAGGAGTTGGAAAAGTACCTCCTTTTTACAAGGGAGGGTGGCATTTCTTTAGCTTTTCCTGGACAGATCATCCAGTGACCATTTTTTATTCTCAGTCTTCCTTCGCAGAAGGGACAGAGGACTGCTCATTTTCAGCAGGAGTTAGTCTGATTTCTTTTGTTAGATGCAGACAACTTTGACAACTTTCTTTGGGCTGGTGAATTGTTGAATTACTTGAAAAGCTGTTTCCATTGTTAAGCACTGGACTGAGAATTAATTACCTCAGAATTCTAATCTCAGCTAATTAGTAGCATCATTTTATGCAAGTCCCTTAACCCCTCTTGGCTTCTGTTTTGCATGTGTAAAATGAAGTATATAAAGCGAAAGTCTCTCTGTGCTTGGTGCAATGAAGAGGATGCAAGTCTCATGGTACGGATTTCCTATATTGATTGCCCTAAATGTGGTGTACGTTTGCAGAAAATTCATCTAGGCAATGTAGAAAGGCCATACATTCTGGTGCTAAACACATCATTCATATATTTATGCTAGTATATGATACCAGTGCCTCCTGGTGACAGTCTCCAGCACCAATTCTGAGAGTTGCGAGGATTTTTCAGCTTAGAGTCAATTCAAGTGTTGCCTTCAGCACATCCAAAGAGAATATTACCGATGCTACCAGTCCCACTCCTGGACTCCATTGGTATGATTCCTTTGCCCCAGTATCAGTCTAATTCCCATTCTAGATGCCTTTTTTTTTTTAATGACCCAACAACTGACTCCTTCAAGAGCTGGCATGAGATGAGATTTGTTTGCAGAGATGTATAAAAATTTCAAAGCCCCAAAGGAGATTTCACCTTAGATCATTAAGTCAATCTAATTGTCATCCTACTACCCATTTAGATAGGGACCCTGTTATGCTAACTCCTGTCCTGTCTCTTGTGAGTGATACAGTCAGCACACATGATGATCACAGCACCAGCTCAAACAAGTGTGTTTTAAAACAAAAGTGTGTTATAAATGTACAGCTTCAGCAGGGAAAAGGTGGGGGTGAAGAAACACACAAATACTTGGCTAGAGTCAGTCACAGGTGAAGATGGGGATGACTGTGTTTTCCGTTTCATCCAAACATTTTGGCCTGACTCGGATAATTTTTTTTCCAGCATATTCTGTTTGACACAAGGGAAACGGTGCAAATCCATCACCACCATTGTGGAAAGAGCTCCAAACTCATTCTCATGAATGGAGGATCAGTAATACTACATGACAAATGGCAGCAAGCCCTTTTTGGGAAATCATTATATTTGTACCAGTGAGAAGTTAGAATCAGTATTTGGGCTGCAGTCATGGAACCATGCAAGAAACATTCAAAGCATCGGCTAAGCAGGATTTTTTGTTTGTTTGTTTGACCTGTTGTCCAGAAACAGGCTTCAGGGAGCCTGAGAACCTCCTAGACCACTTGAAAACTTCTGTTTGTGCACTTTTCTAGGAAGGAGTTCACAGCGTTCATAAAACTTCCTCCAAGCAGCCAATGACCAGAGAAAAGTTAAAAGTCACTGACACAATACCTTTTTCTGTGCATCTGTATCCTGAATCCAGGGTGATGCTGCTTACTTGCCTATCTTTCTCCTTTGCTCTTCCTAGAAAAAGCAAGTGAGTCAGACTAAGATCCGGGTCATCTCAACCATCCTGTTCATCTTGGCCGGCTGCATTGTGTTTGTGACGATCCCTGCTGTCATCTTTAAGTATATCGAGGGCTGGACGGCCTTGGAGTCCATTTACTTTGTGGTGGTCACTCTGACCACGGTGGGCTTTGGTGATTTCGTGGCAGGTAAGCACCCTTGGCATCCCAGGCACTGGGGCTCTGGTGGGGAAAATAATCTGTTGGCTGTGCTTTTCACAATCGATAAAAGATGTTGCAGGAGAAGCAAGTGAAGATGACTCAGTGTCACTACTGCTATGAAGAGGCTCATTTCAAATCCCTAGTCCTATGTAATATAAACACCATAGGTTTTTTCTGCCATGAAAAGAAAGCCAACCCTTTCCTTCTCAGGATGCTTATTTCCCTTATCGTCACACGAATTATACAAGACTAAAGTGAATTTTTCATTGAATCTTGGACTTCTGAATTTTCTAATCGAATGACAAAGGCTGTGCTAGGAGGTGGCACATAGGAAACTCAGACGAGATTAGCATAGAATTTGGTCTGCAGTGACCTGCGGGTTCAGCTTCCTGACTCCCAGGTGAGAGCCATTGTCTCTGCAAACGTTGTCCGGGGCATGACCAGATACAAAGCTAAGGTGTATCTACAGGGAGCTGAGATACACCTGCCCAGAGGGTATATAAGCTCATGGATTCTACAGGAGTGTGTATACAAGCAAGAGCCTTCCTTGTAAAAATAAATGTGGATGAGCTATGTTTAAGGAAGTGAAAAAAATCACCATCAATTTCATCTAGGGCCAGGGAACTTGCAAATGAAATGAGACTTCGTTTCTTATGAACACCAGTTTCCCAAAGTGGTAGAAAGGTACGGATAGAAGGAAGAGGTCATACTTCTCTTTTTCTAATGGGATGGTTCTAGGTGTTTAGACAAGTGATCGGTTTCTACTACAAGAAGTGAACGCTTTGATCAAGCAACTCTATCATCTGTCACAAGTTTGAAATGTCTGGGTAGTGTGTGTGTGTGTGTGTGTGTGTGTGTGTGTGTGTTTCCTTTACCAGTTCCTGGTGAAGTGGCAGCCTGACCTGAGCCCTAAGCAGACTGTTTTGTTTTTTGTTTTTTGTTTTTGAGACAGGGTCTCTCTCTGGTGCCCATGCTGGAGTGCAATGGTGTGATCACGGCTCACCGCAGCCTCGTACCTCTGGGGCTCAAGCAATCTTCCTACCTCAGCCTCCTGAGTAGCTGGGACTACAGGCATGTGCCACCATGCCTGACTATTTTTCATTTTTATTTTTTGTATTTTCTGTAGAGATGGGATTTAGTCATGTTGCCCAGGCTGGTCCCCATCTCTTGGGCTCATGCGATCGGCCTGCCAAAGTGTTGGGATTACAGGTGTGAGCCACTGCACCTGGCCAGATCGTTCTTGTTTGGTGTGTGATCCCAGCAGTGTCTTGATTTCTCCATGGAAATACTGTGCACATCAGGAGGAGTGGGTTCTGGTCTCTGGGAGTCTGGCAAACAGGAAATTCTGGAAGAGATTGCTGAAGGCTCATCAATAGGGGTGCGGGTACCTCCCTGTTAATTTTACAATACAAATAACTGGCAGAGTGGTTTTGTAGCTCTTCCAATTGGGCAGACAAAGACTGAATTCCACTTTGTAGAAATAGTAGATGTTTTCCCCTTTCCTTTTATTGCTTAAGGACTAAGAATTGCAAAGTGACTAAATTTAGTTTTTTTGACTTTTGACAATTTGACTAAAAATCATTTACAGAAAGCCTGGAGTCTAGGACTCTACCCATTTTTCCTTATGCGCAGTGCTCAACCATGGATATCTAGTTAGTGGCCTCAAGCTCCGAAGAGAGACCACACAGAGAAACTGAGAAAAGTAAGAGGAACAGTTATAGATGTGTTCCAGTTAATCCCTTAGCATCATCCGTAGCTGGTCTATGGGAAAACTCAGTAGTGGTTCCAATCTAAGGTAAACACAAGTAGTGGCAGCTGGAATTTTGAACTATTTCACAAATGCCTTTAAGTACCCAAAGCATAATCTGCAGTGTGTAGTGCTTTAGAGCTCTCTGGGATAGCACTGGGCTGTCCTGAGGACTATCTATTATAAGATACTTGTGACAGACACAGATATCTAACCAATGGCTCAGTTTGGTCTATTAGTCTGAGGCACAAACAGCAGAGGCCTGGGAGTGAGTTTTTTAAAATGATGCTTTTATTATTTATTATTTATTATTAATATCTACCATAGACTGAGCACTTCGTACAAACTAGCACTTTACCTTATCTTTACTTACCTAGTAAGGGCACAACCTACACAGTCCTAGGCATGCACAGTTTTATTGCCCTTGTCAGTGATTACAGAGCCATATTTCCTTTGTCCTGAGGTTTCTGCAGACCATGGTCTCTTAAAAGTCATAGTGCTGACGGCAATTAGGCCAGATCCCTTCCAAGCTCCAGTTTTCCAAGCTTACACACACCAATCTGGAGAATGCATGCCTGAAAAGACTGGAAGTTTGTCTCTATCTTTCGGTAACAGTCTAAGAGTGATAGGGAAGGTTGCCCAATCACTGGAAAAAGACACATTAACCAGAGTTGATGGTTGCTGTGATTTGACATAGTACGAACTCTACTAGAAATGTAATCAGAACATTGATCCTGCAGGATTGATTGCTGATTTATTTTGCAGCTAACTCACTTTAGGACAGCCTTACAGTATTTTGCAGCTCTGTCTGGGAGCACACACAGAACTCCGAATCCAGATAAGCAGCTCATAAAGGGATACTTAGAAGGGTGTTGACTGCCTGGTTCTTTGTTCCTTGTTCACTAGCGCACCCTAGTGACCATCTTTGCTGGGTGATAGTGGCTTGCAAAGGTAAATATTTACTCCCAGATAGCCCACAGGAGAAAGCTACAGATTTCTCTGGCATAGCACAGAAACCACAGAAATGAAATGAACCTCAAAAACCACTTACTGGTGCAGGAACTCAAATCGTATCCTAAAGCTCTAAAGATGCGGGAGAGAGTTGTCTGAAAGGAAAAACCAAAAGCAGCTGGACCAAACTGAAGGGAACTTGGCACAGAGAAGTTGGAATTCTAACGTTAAGAAGTGGCAGTAGCTGTCAAGACCTCGTGGTCTGCTGGGCTGTGTTGCTGATTGGGTTTGGGCTTGTCGAGAGGAGCCACAGGTCACATTTCTTGCCCAGCTGCCTTTGCTGTAAGAGTCAGTGGTGCTAGATGTGGTTACAACCCTGGTCCAGTGGGAAAGCCTCTAATCACTCATCACCTAATACTATAGTTACCAATCCATTGCCAGTATCTGTCGTCTTAGAAACGGCCACTGCCTGCTTCCTTAGGCAACAGTGTTTCCCAGAGAGAGATCGAGGATGATGTCCATTATTTCCAGGAGCTTCCTCACTTCTTCTTTAGGAGGGTGGGTTGGGCTTGCAACCTGTTTTGCATGGCTGCCTCCAGCAGTGCCTGTAGGAAGGTTAGAATAAATAGGCTAATTATTCAGAATAAATGACTGGTCCTTTCAATGGAACAGCCAGTCAATGCAATCAGGCAACTGGCCAATTTGGTTTGATGGATTTTTTTACTGTAATCCTTATTTATAAAATAAAAGGATTGGCCTCAAAGGTCCCTTTTAGTTCTAGCTCGTGGTGACTCTAATTACTCAGCCTAATTGACCCTTTGGATTAGCACTATGTAAACACCATTCCTCAGTTAGCATTAAATCACTATTGCTTGCATCAAAGTCCCAGTAATGCCATTAAAGCTAATTTTACTTCCACACATCCACTTGTCTCTTAGTAAATGTATGCGTGCTTAAGATGGAAGTGGTTCCAAGAATTCCAAACCATAGGTGATATGATATTTGATTTTTATTAAATAAATTTAGAGAAGTTTAAGAAAAAACAATGACAGCCAGGCCTGATGTGTTGTGCGGTAGTTCAGAGTCATTCATCCTCAACGCTCAGGTTGAACATAAGTGGGTCAGGTTGGCCACTGGCGTGTTTTATTTCTGGTATTAAGGTTAGTGATCAAGAATTGAGGGAAATAAAGCCTCAAGTTAGGCTCCTGTGGGTAAGGGACGGGTCTCCCCCTTGCCCTCTAACCCCGGTCTACCTTGTACACAGCAGACCTAACAGCTGAGTGCTAGACACTGATGGATGACGTCTTCACTACATAGACTGGAATATGTGTTCTCTGCAAAGACCATATACTAGATCACGGTTAAAGTAACATTTGGTTGTTTTCAGGGGGAAACGCTGGCATCAATTATCGTGAGTGGTATAAGCCCCTAGTGTGGTTTTGGATCCTTGTTGGCCTTGCCTACTTTGCAGCTGTCCTCAGTATGATTGGAGATTGGCTACGGGTTCTGTCCAAAAAGACAAAAGAAGAGGTAGGACCCCTTCCTAACTCTATGAATGTTTCTGAGAACAGATGAACTTGTGTCCAGAATTGCCTGTCTCTGTCCTGTGGGCTGGAGTGTTTCTGGCTCAGCTGGGGGCTGGGGGGCTCATAGGCTTCCTCATGTTGAATCATTCTTTCAAAGCCAAGGAGAATAGAATACAGTTATTTCTGGATTCTTTTTTTGGCAGGTGAGAAAATATGGTGATTCGTTTACCAGTTCATAAATCCTGGAAAAACTAGTAAACAACAGTAAACAACTAATAAACAACTATTTATTTTCATTTTCATTTTTTAAAAATGAAAATGAAAATAAATAGTCAGGAGAGGTAGACTACGGCTGAGGGGGTGTGCAGCCTGTCTTTCCGGTCTCAGGGTCTGTGTGGAAAGGCAGTTGAACACCAAGAATCTTTCCTGATTCAGTAAGAAACTGAATTCATTCCCCCCATGGGGAAGTGAATCCAACGGGTCTTTTTCACTTATATCCCTTCTTGGTTGTTGCATCCATAGAGACAAATACATCCCTGTGGACAGGGCTGTCCATGTAACTTTACATGAAGGGAACATAAGAAGGAAAGATAGATTTTGTGATCAAAAAATAAATATTCGGCCGGGTGTTTTCTGGTGGTGTTGTTGGTGGTGATCATTCCTTCACACAAAAAGCCCCATCAGAATCACCAGCACTTTCAAAAATAAACATTTAATGAGGCCAGGCACCTTATTAAATGTTTAATGAGGCCAGGCGCCCACGCCTGTAATCCCAGCACTTTGGGAGGCCGAGGCGGGTGGATCACAAGGTCAGGAGATTGAGACCGTCCTAGCTAACACGGTGAAACCCCATCTCTACTAAAAATATAAAAAATTAGCTGGGCGTGGTGGCAGGCGCCTGAAGTCGCAGCTACGCGGGAGGCTGAGGCAGGAGAATGGCGTGAACCCGGGAGGCAGAGCTTGCAGTGAGCGGAGATGTGCCACTGCACTCCAGCCTGGGCAACAGAGAGAAACTCTGTCTCAGAAAAAAAAAAACATATATATATATATATATATATATACGTGTGTGTGTATATCTATATCCATGTAGCTCTCAATTTTATATATATATATATATATGTAACGTAGCTCTCTTAGGAAAAGAGGAAAAGAAAGGAGGACGGCCAAGGAAGGAGAAAAAAAGAGCTGAAGAAAGGAAGGGAGATAAGAAAATGAAAGAAATAAAGAAAGGGCCAGCCTCTGTTTGTTTCATTCTGTATAAAAGGCCCCAGGAGAAAGTTGCTGAATGGAGAGATTTCCCATATCATTTTCCTGGGTCCATATGCTAATTTTCCCGGCTTACATAAGTCAGCCAGGAAAGTAAGCAATGCAGTTTCCAGACTGATTCCCCAGACAGCTAACTGACCTGCTGAAAATCAGCTGTAACAAAAGAGAAGGGAACAACATGAATATTGACTTTCCTGAATGCACAAATTTGAGTTCCTCATTTGCAGAGGGAAGCATGGGACTTATACTGTCTGCCCTGTTCATTAAGAGCCAAGAAATTTGGTGCTGATTCTCAGGCAAAACTCCACTCTAAGGAGGCCTGTTCTGTGGGCTTTGGCAGAACAGGCCCTCCTCCTGCACCCTGACTGGGGGAAGTGGGTTACCAGGTGCCCTGGAGTATCTTCTTAAACCAGGGAAAGCCCCACAGCACATGGCCATAGCATGGCCCAGATAGGGTGGCCAACCATCCCAGTTTTCCCAGGACTGAGGGAGTTCCTAGGACACAGGACTCTGTTTTAAAACTGGGACAGCCCCAGGCAAACTGGAACAGGTTGGTCACCCTACCTGGATAGCAAACCAGAAAGGCAGGGAGGGCAGAAGACCTGCACAACATCCACTGTGCCCAGGAATGAGATGTATTTCCTCATCTCAGATGAGCTAGCTATGGTCACTCAAGTGTATGTTGGGGGAATGAGGCCATGCAACTGATAAAAGAGAGCTGGAAGCCAGGCCTGTCCAACTCCACATTTTAACCTCTCCTGCAGAATGCCGTCCCCCTCTCTTTTAAGTCACCATCTCCAAATCTCAGGCTTCTTGGGATTCCCCACCACGTGTGTCTCCCTGAGCCACCTTATTCACTTAGCCAATTAGGGATGGGTGTCCGGGTGGCAGAAATACTAGGTCTGAAGGTAGCATTTGCACCTCTCCCTGGGCACGTGCTCTGCCACCTCCTGGCCTCCCCGTGGGGATACCCGAGGGCTGTGGGAGCTGGGAGGCCCAAGGCAAATGGCATTTGTCAGCATATTGTTGCTCTTCTGTTTCTTGGCCAGGTGGGTGAAATCAAGGCCCATGCGGCGGAGTGGAAGGCTAACGTCACGGCTGAGTTCCGGGAGACACGGCGAAGGCTCAGCGTGGAGATCCACGATAAGCTGCAGCGGGCAGCCACCATCCGCAGCATGGAGCGCCGGCGGCTGGGCCTGGACCAGCGGGCCCACTCGCTGGACATGCTGTCCCCCGAGAAGCGCTCTGTCTTTGCCGCCCTGGACACTGGCCGCTTCAAGGCCTCATCCCAGGAGAGCATCAACAACCGGCCCAACAACCTGCGTCTGAAGGGACCGGAGCAGTTGAACAAGCATGGGCAAGGCGCATCTGAGGACAACATCATCAACAAGTTCGGTTCCACCTCCAGACTCACCAAGAGGAAGAACAAGGACCTCAAAAAGACCTTGCCCGAGGACGTTCAGAAAATCTACAAGACCTTCCGGAATTACTCCCTGGATGAAGAGAAGAAAGAGGAGGAGACGGAAAAGATGTGTAACTCGGACAACTCTAGCACAGCCATGCTGACAGACTGTATCCAGCAGCACGCTGAGATGGAGAATGGGATGATACCCACGGACACCAAAGACCGGGAGCTGGAGAACAACTCATTACTTGAAGACAGAAACTAAATGTGAAGGACATTGGTCTTGGACTGAGCATTGTGTGTGTGTGTATGTGTGTGTGTGTGTGTGTGTGTGTGTGTTTTTAATATTCACACTGAAACACGTGCCTTAAACAGACTTATTAGTCCAAAATTACATAGCATTGAAGAATATATTTCACTGTGCCATAAACAACTGAAAGCTTGCTCTGCCAAAAGGAATCAGAGAACAAGAACTTCATTTCAGATAGCAACCACAGGACACAGCAAGAGTGTCCGTGCACGTAGCCAGTTCTGGCCATACATGTTAAGGGCATTGCAGTGGCAGTGCTGTACCCCTGGGCAGTGCCACCTGGGCACACACATAGACAAGGGCAGCTATACTTTAGACCAGCCTCCTGAAAGAAACAATTGTGTCTTTTTAGTGGAGTCGTTAGTAATATGTGCATATGCAGAAGGGGACCTGATTGGGGGTGAACTGGTTATGTGTAGCAAGGGTTGGAGTTGACATTTTGGCATGTACTCTGAGCTTGAATTTTGATACAAACCATTCAGTGCATCATACCTAGTCTTTCTATGCTCCAAATGAATGTCTGTGGGGACTTGAGAGCACCTGGAATTTGTTGGAAGCAGATCAGAGCACACGTATTAAAAGGTGCAATTGCTTTTCTCATGACAAAAGAAAAAAAGATAACCACAAACACAGCACACTGTGGATACCACCTTAACCAATGACAGAAGCCTGCTGAGTCTGGTCTTTCTCACGGGGGTAGGTAGTCCGCATGAACTGGCGAGCAGTGGTGAAATGCGACGTCAACTGCTGTGTGGTTAAAAGCCAATCATGCATTTTCCTCCGTGGGTGCAATGGTGACAATAAACTGATTTGGAAATGTCCATGTACTTTGCTTATAACTTGTTTTGATAAGAAAGGGAGAAATACCAAAACAATTGCCTTGCATGATGCCAGTGGCTTGCTGTTCTGTCTAGCTGATCCTACATTTTTATAAAAGTAGACATCCTGCATTTCTGAGACACACTGAGGAGGACCATGGCATCTTTCCATCTCAGGGCTTTTTGTCCCTTGGGTGTCTTAGGGTAGACATAGTGATAAGATCCAATCTCGCTATCTCCAAACAAAGAGAAAATGTACCCCTTGTACAGTAAGCTTGAAATGTTTTTATTGCTTGCAGCATAAGTGCCATTAATTCCATTTAACAATGATACTTAGAAATATTTAAAATACTTCATTTTACTTTTATGTTTGGGCATTCCTTTATTCTGAAAATGTCACTTCTTCTCCTTGCTTGTTTCTATATCTCACATTGGTAATTCACTAAAACTGGAACACCTCTAGACTGATTGTTTGCAGGCGATAAGCTAACGCATCATAATTATGATTGGTCCGTGAGGCTAGAACGTCCCGTAGAGGAAAGTCGGGGACTGGCTAGTCATCGGTTGCATGGTGATTTTAAATGGGTTTGTATCAGAAAGGGGAAAATACATACTGCTGTGTATGCCTCAGTCTTTATCATAATTGGCTGGTTCACAGCTAGCTCTTTGGGCCACACACGAAAGCACTTGGACCTGGCAACACCAGGCAGTTGCTGGTTATGAGTGTTCTAGGCTCACTGCTACCTTTTAGAGAGTTCACGGGATTTTACATAACTAACCCGCAGTGTGGATTTACCAAAAGATCACAGCACTAACAGAGACTTCCAGAAACTGTCTCGTGCTTTCTGACCTCCAGGGAAAGTTGTACCCACAACATCCTCGACTGCTGGTACCATGGAAGACCTGTCCCTGCCCATTTCTCAAAAATGTACAGCTTTCCCCTGCCTGGAGCACAGGCAGTCTCCTCTCCCTGTCCCCAGACCTTTAGGCTCTGTTGAAGTTCTGGCATTGCTTTTGAGAAGGAGTCAGATAAGAATCAACTTTGATGAGACCCTTCCTGTCCAAGGAAGGTCTAAGTCAACTCCTCCATTGGACTGGAGATGACGCTCACTGGTGACATCCTGTGTCGACACAGTAATAGTCACTTGGGAGGTGATGTTTATGCAGGTGTGGATGTTGAGTTTTACTATGGGAACCATTCCAGCCTGACAAAATGTGTTTTAAGGAATAGGTAGATCACTGGGACTTCCTGTTATTCTAACAAGTTGAAGTTTCCTAATTAAACTTTCCATGGATCTCACCTATTTGGGTTTCCACTCTGTATTATCTGGTACGTTCTTTGTAGTAGTGTGTTAAAATTCCAGGCCCTACAGCCAAATCTGGCAAAGGCTTCCCTCTCATTTATTCAGTGCTTTCTGTGGGACAGGCACTTTATGAACATCAGCTCAGTGAAACCTCACAACACTATGTGGGAAGTATTTGCAAACCCATTATATACACAAGGACATCGAGGCTCAGGGAAGCTATGTAATTTACCCAATGGCACACAGCAAGAAAGTGGTAGAGCTGGTATTCAAAGTCTGACCAAAGTCTGCTTTCAACTTCACTATAGTGTCTGTGTCATGCATTCTTGTGAATGTGTGTGTTTGTGTGTGTGTCTTTCTAGCTTCATGGACACAGCTTACAGATGTGGGGAGCAGATACGGAGGAATCTCCACCACCAAGAGGGCACAAGGTCTCTGTGTAAACATGGCTCAAAGGGTTGCCCCTGCAGACACTTACTGTACATTTATTTGGTTTTGGTTTTGAAATTCTGTATGTGGCACCCTTTAAAAAAATGCCCTTTGAAAGCACTCTTTTGCACTTTACTTGCTAACTTTGTAGGAACTCTGCACGCAGCAGGAATAAAATAGTTCAAAGCACTAAGCTGCATACTCTACCAAATGGAACAGGTGCATGTGTTGGTGTGTGCATAGATGCTTCCCCAAACGAGTCAAATCAGTCACACAGAGGGATCAAACATAACCTTGGGCTGGGAGTGGGGAAATTTTCTACATAACCCATTTCCTGGGTACATTTGGCCACGAATCTGATGAACAAAATCAAATAAGACCCTCTATGGTGACCGATCGATTAAATATGTGTGCAAAGTGTTTAGAAACCTATAAAATACTCTCGCAAAGAAGCTGAGAGAGAAAAAGAGGTTGGATTCCTCTTCATATAAACTAAGATTTTGGAGGAGGTCAGTTGGTGTGAAGTTACTTGAATGTTACCTTTTGTAGATGGGGCCAAATGGCACGTAGAATACACGTGATATGTCAAAGCTGCTACACATTCTATACATGCATCACCACAGCCCTCCGTTTCCAATCTGCACTCCCACTCCACCATAAACCTAGGAGAAATGTTTCAATTTCACACACGGAAAGAGCACACATCCACCATCTTCAGTGGGGGGTGTCTTTTGCTTCACTGGCTTCACTGGCAATCACGCACTGAATTTTTCTTGCATGACAAATCTGGAGGTTTACTGGTGAGGGAGCCAATGGGCATTTTTTCCTGGAAAGAGTACAGCTCCATACCCAGTCCTAACCCAATAGTGATTCCAGGAATTTATCACTTTGGGGCAGGGCTGTATAGAGTGTGTGTGTGTGTGTACGCGCACGTGTATGTGGGGATTGGGGTGGTGTTGGGCCATCTCTGGCCTGTTACTAAGGTAACTGGGACTATTTGTGTTCCACTAGTCATAGCCTGTGATTGTGGGCACATCAGTTCCCTGCCTAGATCTCTATTACCTTGTCTGCACATCGAGGGAGTTGAGCACAGATACTTGTCAAGGCCCATTGTAGTTATGCAGTTCTCTAATGAAACACTCCCTAGTCCATGAGTTCACTAAATTTATTAAGTTATAAGCTGGATTTGTGAATAATGACTAATTAATTGTCTTGCTCATTTTAGGTTAAGGTGAGAGCTTAGTCTCCTGACCTTTGGGATTTGTCTTTTGGGGGATTGATGGAGACCAGATGTACATGGGAGACTGGTGTCCAAATTCGGATCATGCCCTGTGTAGGCTCTCTCTATCCTCCCTTATAGCTCTTTAGTGTACTGTTACCAGGAGGGCTCATGCTGTGAGGGCATTTTTTGCATGGTGTTAAGACTAGTTAAAGAATTTTAAGCTGTTGCTATTTGCAGTCAATTGTAGTACTTCATGTATCATGAATTCAAGTACTATGATCAGACAGACATCTCTCTCTCTCTCACACACACACACACACACACACACACACACACCCCTGAGGAAATGGCTGCTTTGGGTTCTATAAGGACCATTCCATGTTTGAAGTCTTACTTGAGCTAAAAATTAAGAACCCGCCCCCTTGCCTCCCTCTGAGATGATATCATTTCCTGGCTTCGTCAGTGCTGCCTGTCTATTTGCATGCTGGGTTCTGAGGACTAGTGAGAAGGTGACCAGAGTTTGGGTGGGGCTGGTTTTTACCCGCTGGATTTGGTGAGAATGTGAAGCATCCAGTGTGTACCAAGGTTTCTGAACCATGAGAAAGGCGTAGGAAAACAAACATTCAGAGTCCCTGTAAAACGAGAAAGGAAAAACCAGCCAGTGTTGCATTCCATATCTCTGCTTGTTGCATTTTGCTAATATGGGGTTATTCTTTCTCACTGTTATGATGCAATTGTGTGCAAAGACAGTGGCTGGTGAGCAGTAAGAGCTGGCTAGTAATGGCCTTATAAAAGAAAAAGGGTAATTTTCTGAAACAAAGATCACTGTAGTGTAGCACTGTGGATGCTGTTAATTCTGCATAGGGAATCTTTGGAACAGCATGCTAATTACATGGCTGTAAGCAAAGCCCTGACTTCTGTTCCTGCACCATACCTTCACTGGACTTCATCAACTCACCCATACTCTATGTAAACCTCAGTTCTCTCATGCCTGTCATAAGTCACTCCACATCAGTGCAGTGACATTGAGAAGAAATGAGAGGTGTCTCTGATTTTACTGAAAGTGGTGATCATTTTCACAGGTGCCTGAGATTTGGTATCTACTTTGTGTTCTTGATTCTTAGGTGAAAAATCTGAAATAGTTCCCTGTGCATTAAAAGAAATTATTTTGAGAGGACTCCTGCTCCATCGATTCAACAGACCTATGCTGCAGAAGGTAACTGCGGAACCTCTCCTTTGCTGTTGGGGCTCTGAGCTTGAAGGGAGAAGGTGCAGTGGTGCCTAGTAGCGATATGCAAACCACCTCACATGCCAGCCTCTGGCCTCCTTCCCGTCCCAGAGTCACAGGCAGGGGACCCAGTGACGATGATAAATCCATGTGCGGAGGTGTTTTACTTATTTTTCTCTCTGTAGGATTTCATGGTGCTTTAAAAAAAAAAAAAAAAGGCATTTTACAGAAAATAATGCCGGGGAGGGGATTTCGTAATGTTCTTAGGGAAAGTATAAAACAAATTTGCTTGTGACATTTCAATAAGCTGTGCTGCTATTGTCTTTGTTTGATGATGTAATTTTTTTTTCAATGATGGAGAAAAATGGCAACAAAGACCTTCTGGAAGATCCAATCCAATGTCTCTCCTGTTTTCCTTTCTTTTGTGGGGCTAAGCGTGATTCATAGTGGCTGGGTTGGGAGCTCTGCTCTGGACCACAGACATTTTGTCCTGGACACAGGATAGGTGCTTTCCCAAGCTTGCACTCATTTATGACATTCGTGGGCCTGTGGAGACTCACCATCTTGCAGGAGGAGGAGCGCAAAGCAACCCATGAAGAGAAACCTTAAAAAAGCCAGGATTGTCAGTGCACATTTACTTTCATTTCCGTATTTTAACCTGATCTTGATTGTACATTGCTTGATTGTCACATTTTCTTGGTGAAACACTAAGTTTAGACATCATGACAGGTCTTCCAGTATAAAATGAACAACCCCTTGGATGCTGACATTTCATGCTGTGTTTGGTTTTGCCCTTGCTATGCTTCTGCCAGCCATGGCCTTATTAATACTGAGTAGAGATAAGATGATGACCATTTCTGAGCACCCGTTATCTGCCAGTTTACAAACATCCCATTTACCCTTGCAAATGCAACCATAAGTTGACTATCTTCATTTTACAGATGAAAACTTCGAGGCTCAAAGAGAACAGGAAACTCCAACCCAAGTTAATCAGTTCCAAACCTAAGAATCTCAATAGGCTATGTGGCTGCAGGGGGCATATGCTTTAATGACTTTTCCAGTGAATGTGATGCGATTCTTTCTGACTTGTCTTCACCGTCTCTCCTCTTCTTTTTGTGAGGGAGGCATGCCATGGTTTCAAAGGTGCATTCCCAACTGTGGGTCACAGCGAGTGTAAGTGGTCTACAGTTCTTCTGTCTTCATGTCTTTGCACCTGCTATCCCTCTGGAAGTCCTTCTCACTGATGCACCACTTCCCCTATTCCAATACTACCTGACTCATTCAAGTCCTCAGAACTCAGCTGATGAGATATCTCCAGGAAGTCTTTCCTTACTTCTCTCCACCCCCTTGGAGTTGGCTGCTTTCAACACAGCTTGAGCTCCCCTCAGTGATAGTGCTGCTTATGCTGGTTTTAACTGCTAGTTTCCTTGTCTGTTCCGTGCATATTAGAAGTGCCTCAGGGCAGAGATTGTGCCTTTCATTTCCATCCTCAGCACTCCACAGGGTACCCGATACATTACAGAAACTCAAATTATTGGTGGGATAATCTTTTTCTTTTTCTGAGACGGAGTTTCACTCTTGTTGCCCAGGCTGTAGTGCAATGGCGCGATCTTGGCTTACTACAACCTCCACCTCCCAGGTTCAAGGGATTCTCCCGCCTCAGCCTCCTGAATAGCTGGGAGTACAGGCATGTGCCACCATGCCTGGCTAACTTATTTTGTATTTTTAGTAGAGACGGGGTTTCACCATGTTGGTCAGGCTGGTCTTGAATCTGGTCTTGAATTCCTGACCTCAAGTGATCGATGCAACCAGTCTCCCAAAGTGCTAGGATTACAGGTGTGAACCACTGCGCCCAGCCTTGGTGGGATAATCTTATGACCTTATTAATCACACATTTGCATCCTTCAAGGCTGATTAAATTTGTTCCGGAAGTAGAAGTCATTTGGAGCCAAGACTGGCAGTATAAGTAACTTATCCAACTCCTAAGTATCATTTTGGTCAAAACCAAGTTTGCCTGTAAAGTAAGGAGTTTGATTTGTATTTCAGATTTACGGTGAACTCCAATAGTTTAATCACAGTGATAGTTGTTGAAATAACTAGATTCTAAACATGACTACTATGAAGGACAGCTTTCATTTCTATGTATAGATAATGGAATGCTTATTTAAAAACCAATCTTATTACTGTAGATGGAGTTTGAGTGTCTGTATACTTCACAAATATGAGATTATGCTTTGCTCCTGTGCCCAAGGCAGGCATCATTCATCAGTCAAATAATTCCTCCTCTACGAATCCAGGCACATTCTTAAAAATCTATTTTAAGGTTATATTCCCTGTTAGCAGTTCTCAGAATATGGCCTACTGATCCAAGTAGGACTCTGAGATTCTTTCAGAGGGTCCATGAAGTCAAAATTATTTTCAGAGTAGTAGTAAGGTATTATTTACCTTTTCACTCTCATTTTCTCATGAGGGTACAGTATTTAGAATTAAGTAGCATTAGTCACTTAGAGTAACAGCAGCAAGGTAATCTGATACTTTACTGACCATCAAAAGAATTTCCAAAATAATAGTAAATGGGCCTGTATTTCTTAGAGAACTCAAAAGTACCCAAATATAAAATAATTGTATTTGAAAGGGCTTCTTGCTTATCCTCATAGGAGTGGATCATTACAATGACCATAAAACAATATTTATCTGGCCCTGCCCTAGCAGCTTTGTGGGGCTCCAGCACCTACAGTTTCTCCCCAATTAGTTCTGAGAGTCCCTAGAGGGGTCCTCACATGCGCTATTTCTTGGCCACCATTCCACAAGGGGATCAACTTTCTAGAAGCCTTTTTGCCACTCCAGGACTGGATTAGATGGCCTTCCAATGATCCCCTGGTAACAGCAGTCACCCAGTTTTTGACATTTGTCATCTTCCCCATATCGAGAGTTCCTAGAGGGAGCTCTCTTTCTCTCATTGATTTCATGTAATCTCATGGGCACAGTGCATAGACGTAGCAGGAGCTTGGAAGATCGTCACTGAATACAGAGCAAATCCAAAACTGTGGTGTTGAGCAAAGGGGCTCTGCAGAGAGTGGGAGCAGAAGGGAGCCCAAATTTGGGGTGAGCTAGAGGGGAGGTCAGGAGGATGCAGTGTGTGAGAGGTGTCCAGGACAAAGGATAGCAGTCCAGACAAATGGAAAGTATGTTGGGAGATTTCCAAAGACAGAATACCACAATGGCAACTTTTTACCTGGTCACCTCTATGAACTTGCATCAGCCAAAGAAGCCAGAGTGGTACAAATACTCTTCAAACCAAACTATCCCAGTTTTAAAATGCTGTGCACACCTGACTGTATGGATCTGAAGCGGCATACAAGTCAGCATCCATACATGATCTTCGTGTGAAATATTTCAAATTTTGGATGACTTGTTCTTAGAAATAAATTTAAAAAGACATAAGAATCTAAAACTAAAAAAAAAAAAAAAATTGTCACACAAGTTATTAGGAAAACACCCGTTTATTAAGTGAATTTTAAAGGTCATTATTCATTATTTGGAATCATGCAGGATAAGTAAGGATTTTTCCTCACGTGGAATGTGGTAATATTAAAATATTTTCCGATAAAATAATTGGTGCAGCTGTCTGTAAAATGCCTATATTGATGGCTCTTTGGAATTGTTTTGCAAATGCTTGAAGCAAAAAGTAACCACAGGACCTCAATGAGATACAAATTTATTTTGAAATGAAGAACCTTTTTTAACTTTCTAACATCAACAGTCTTAGTTGGAAACGCAAGAAATAGAAATATGCATAATGCCAGCATAATTTATGGCTGCACGTTTCAGTATTTTATATAGAACATTAATCAATGCTTTAAAGAACAATTTGTTCTTCAGTTATTTGATTTCATAGAAAAGTAACAGGCCGTTTCATTATTTCCATGAGTGAATATGAACACCCTAAATGTTTTCCCACTGAATTACTGCTGAGGAAAATAGGAGAAATAGCTAAGGGCAATAGCAACTGGCTAAGATTGTATAATCCATTCATTCATTGAATAAATATTTATGGATCCCTATTATGTATGAGACCTTGGGAAAATGATGGAACAACTAGGTCACGATCACTGCCCTCAAAGTTTTGCACTTTCCCTACCTACAGAGTTAGGTAGCTCTGAGCAATGTGCTCTGGAGGGGTAAAAAGCTGGCAGTAAGACTGTATATGATTGGGTTCAAAAGTACAAGAAATTACCACAAAAGTGATAGGAATTAAGAGAGTGTGAGGATCAGTTTGCACTGTGTCAGTCAAGGCAGGCTTCCTGTAAGACAGGGCATCTTAAAGACAGTATAGGACTTGTTAGGTAGCAGAGAAACCTGAAAGGCTCCAAAGCATAATTCTGCCTTAAATATTCTGATCAATATTTAAGATTGATCTGTTTGTCCAGAGAATACTTCAAATATATCCTCATTTGAGATTACTTTGTTGTAAGTAATTTTCTGTGAAGGGGGAATGCTTTAAAATGACTAAAACAAATTATGAACTCTAAGCCAAACTTATAAACAGAAAATCGGTGCTACTGGTCACCAACTACAACAGGAGTTGTAATTCTTTCTGAAAGCAAGTGTGATTGAATAATACACAGTATATTAACTTTTCTCCCCTCTCCCTTTACTTGCCCCTTTCCTCTTATCTTGCATCAAGCAGATTCCAGACTTTGGCTTCATTTCCTCTAGGGAGAAGCACAATGGTAGGAGTATTCCTGATTGTTTGTTTCAAAAGTTAGTCTCACAAGATTTCATTTGACAGGGAGCAGAGTGATTTGGAATGCAGTGATGGAAAAGAGAGGTTTCCCTTTCAGGTTGAGGACAGGGCAGAGAGAAGTCTGGAGTCCCACACTGGGGGCCTGTGTGTAGCCCCCTGAAAAGAAAGGACAGCACAGTGGGCTTGAGCATAGAAGACCCAGGGCAGCCCTGCCAGAGGGTGAGTGGCAGTGTAGGTAGGTGCAGGGTCCCAAGATCCCAGTCCAAACCTTCTAAGAAAAAATTCCCCATGCTCCCAGTTGGGTGGGTCTTGAAACTGATGTCATGATGATTTACGGAAAATAAAGTGCTTCACCACTTCTTGGAGATCTAAACCTTTTTTTTCTCCTTCTGACCAAAACGGTTCTTCTTGGTTTGAACCTGAATCATTTTGTTTCTTGGGTGGAAACAGAAGATGATTTTTCTCCCTGATTTGTGTAAAGATTCACACCATAGAAACACTTTGTAATTATGCATTGTGCCATGAAATGGGCAGTCTTTTTTTGAGAAAGGGTTGGGGGGGGGGGCAGTTTCCTGTAGCTAGAGGCCAGAAGCACCTGCAACTGAGCCCCTGCTTTCCAGCCTCTTTCTGCCTTGGTGGGTGGGTGTGGGAGCCAGAGACAAGAGACTCTCAAATGCTGAGCTGAATCTGCCTCCCTTTTTAGGAAAGAGGAAAGGGAATGGGGGCAGAACAGTGGGACTGCTGTGGAGAGAGGGATTCAGCTGGTCCCATAGCCAAACCAGCTTCCAGATCCTGGCTCCAGACCCCTCAGGGCCTGGTTGACCTCTGGGAAGCTAGACATATATTGAATGCCCACTCTTGGGAAGCTTCAATAGCTCAGCCTTGTGGGAGCTGGGATGCAAGACCAATTTTCTGCCCACACGTGGAAGGGCTGGGACAGAGGAGGGGACCCTATGAGACCAGCCTCTCCAAAGGGTCAACCCAGTGCTCTAGACAACATAACTCATCCATGGCATCTGAGGCATGTGTGAAGCCAGCTTGACCAGAGGACCTTTGAAGAAGACTCAAGGCCAGACACTGAAAACGCTTGGCTTCAATTCAGTGCATCTCAAACTAGTGCGAGGGCAGAGGGGGTTTGTTGGCATTAAATTATATGCCAAGCCCCAGCAATACGTCAGATTTTGTACCTTTGCCCAAGAAGCTCCCATCTGTTGAAAGTGAGACAGACAATGTTTTTTTGCAGTTATGGAATAGGGCGAAAAACATATAGAAATATCAGTGACTTTATGAAAGCTACAAAGCAGGTCCTCTGCTCATGTATCTCCCTAGTTTATTTGTTGCTTTATTGAGGTTCAGGGGGTACATACACAGGTTTGTTACATGGATATGCAGTGAACCCTCCATCCAAGTAATGAACGCTGTACCCACTAGGTAACTTTTTAGCCCTCATCCCCCTCCCTCCTTCCCCCATTTTGGAGTCCCCAGTGTCTATTATTTCCATCTCTGTGTTCATGTGTACCTACTGTTTAGCTCCCACTTATCAATGAGTACATGTGGTATTTGATTTTCTGTTTCTGAGTTAGTTCACTTAAGATAATGGCCTCCATCTCCATCCATGTTGTTGCAAAGGATATGATTTCATTCTTTTTTAATGGCTGCATAGTATTTCTCAGAGAATATATACCACATTTTCTTTATATAATTATCTGTTGATAGACACGTAGGTTGATTTCATATCTTTCTATTGTGAATAGTGCTGTGATAAACATACGGGTACAGGTATCTTTTTGATATAATGATTTCTTTTCTTTGGGTAGACACTCAGTGGTGAGATTCCTGGGTCAAATGGTTGTTTTATTTTTCATTCTTTGAGATATCTCCATACTGTTTTCCATAGGAGTTGAACTAATTTACATTCACACCAACAGTAAGTGTTCCCTTTCTCCGCTTCCTTGCCAACATCTTTTATTTTATGACTTTTTGATAGTAGCCATTCTGAGTGGTTGTGAAATGATATCTCATTGTGTTTTAATTTGCATTTCTCTGGTGCTTAGTGATGTTGAACATTTTTTAATATATGTGCTGGCCACTTGTATGTTTTCTCATGGGAAGTGTCTACTATGTCACTTTTTTAATGGGTTTTTTTTTTCTTGTTCATTTGAGTTCATTATAGATTCTAGATATTAGTCTTTTGTTGGATGCATACTTTGCTAATACGGTCTCCCTTTTTAACCTAAGACTGTCTACTTACTTTGTTGACTGTTTCTTTTGCTGTGCAGAAATTCTTTAGTTAGTTAAGTTCCATTTGTCTACTTTTGTCTTTGTTGCATTTGTTTTTGAGGGCTTAGTCATAAATTCTTTCCCCAGGACAATGTCCAGAAGAGTTTTTCCTAGGTTTTCTTCTAGGATTTTTATAGTTTTAGGTCTTACATTTAAATCTTTAGTCCATATTGTTATTTTTTGTATATAATGAGAGATGTGGTTTCCAGTTTCATTCTTCTGCACATAGCTATTTAGTTTTCTCAGTACCATTTGTGTCCTTTCTCTATTACTTATTTTTGTTGACTTTGCCAAAGATAAAGTTGGTTGTAGGTATGTGGCTTTATTTCTGGGTTCTCTATTCTGTTCCATTTGATCTATGACTATTTTTGTACCAGTACTGTGCTGTTTTGATTGTTATAGCCTTGTAGTATAGTTTGAAGTGAGGTAATGTGATGGCTTCAGCTCCGTTTCTTTTGCTTAGGATTACTTTGGCTATTTGGGCTCTTTTTTGTTCATATGAACTTTAGGATTTTTTTTCTAATTCTGTGAAAAATGACATTGTTAATTTGATAGAAATTATGCTGAATCTCTAGATTGCTTTGGTCAGTATGATAATCACTTTAACACTGTTGATTATTCCAATCCATGCACATGGGATGTTTTTCCATTTGTCTGTGTCATCTACAATTTCTTTAATCAGTTTTGTAGTTCTCCTTGTAGAGACCTTCCACATCCTTGGTTAAATGTATTTCTAGGTATTTTATATGTTTTCGTGCCTGTTATAAATGGGATTGAGTTCTTGATTTGGTTTTCAGCTTGAGTGTTTTTGGTGTCCAGAAATGCAACTGATTTTCGGATGTTAATTTTGTATCCTAAAACTTTACTGAAATTGTTTATCAAATCTAAGAGTCTTGAAGGAATCTTTAGGGTTTTCTAGGTATAAAATCATGTCATCAGCAAATAGATAATTTGACTCCCTCTTTTCCAAGTTGGATGCCTTTTATTTCTTTCTCTTGCCTGATTTCTCTGGCTAGGACTTCCAATACTATTTTGAATAGGCAGGGTGGGAGTGGACATCCTTGTATTGTTCCAATTCTTAGGGAAAATAATTTCAACTTTTTTTTATTCTTGATGTTGGCTGAGGGTTTGTCATATATGGGCTCTTACTATTTTGAGGTATGTTCCTTTGATGTCTATTTTGTTGAGGATTTTTGTTTTCATGAAAGGATACTAGATTTTATCAAAGGCCTTTTCTGTATCTATTGGGATGATCATATGGTGTTTGTTTTTAATTCTGTTTATGTGGTGAATCACATTTATTGATTTGCATGTATTGAACCATCCTTGCATCCCTAGAATTATCTTTTGATGTGCTATTGGATTCAGTTTGCTGGTATTTTGTTGAGGAACTTTATGTCTATATTTACCAAAGATATTGGCCTGTAGCTTTCTTTCTCTGTTGTGTCTTTGCCAGAGTTTGGTATCAGGATGAAGCTGATTTCATAGAATGAGTTAGGAAGGAATCTCCCCTCCTTGATTTTTGGGAATGGTTTCAATAATATTGGTACCAGCATTTCTTTTTACATTTGATAAAATTTGGCTGTGAATCCATCTTGTCTTGGCCTTTTTTTTCTGTAGTAAAATTTTAAATCACAGAGTCAGTTTTATTACTCTTATTGGTCTGTTCAGGACTGATGTTTTTTCCTGGTTCATTCTTGGAAGGTTACATGTCTCCAGGAATTTATTAATTTCCTCTGGATTTTCTAGTTTGTGTGCACGGAAATGTTCATAGTAGTCTCTGATTATCTTTTTTCTTTCTGTGCAATTGTAATGTCATTTTTATTATTTCTGATTCTGTTTATTTAAATCTTGTCTCTTTTTTAACTTGGTTAATCTAGGTAGTGGTCTATCAATTTTGTTTACCCTTTCAAAGAACCAATTTCATTTCACTGATCCTTGGTATAATTTTTTTTTGTCTCATTGTCAGTAAGTTCTGTTCCAATCTTTGTTAGTTCTTTTATTCTGCTAGCTTTGGGTTTATTCTTATTTTTATAGTTTCTTGACACATGATGTTACGTTGCTAATTTGAGATCTTTCTTTTTGATGAAGGCATGAAATGTTATAGTGCTCCCTCTTAATACTGCTTTTCTGTGTCCCAGAGGTTTTGGTATGTTGTGTCTCTATTTTCATTTGTTTCAAAAATATTTTGATTTCTGTCTTAATTTCATTGTTTACCGAAAACTCTTTCAGGAGCAGTTGTTTAGTTCCCAAGTACCTTTGTGATTTTGAGAATTCCTTTTGGTAATGATATCTGATTTTAATCCATTGTGATCTGAGAAGATACTTGATATGATTTCATTTTTTTGAATTTATTGAGACTTGCTTTATGGTTAAGGATATGGTCAATTTTACAGAATGTTTTATATGCAGATAAGAAAAATATATGTTCTTCAGTTGCTGGGTAGTATGTTCTGTAGATGTTTATTAGGTCCATTTGATCAAGAGTCCAGTATAAATCCAGAGTTTGTTTGTTTTCTGCCTTGATGACCTATCTAGTACTGTCAGTGGAATGTTGAAGTCCTTCACTACTTTTGCATGGCTGTCTACGTCTTTTCTTAGGTCTAGTAGAATTTGTTTTATAAATCTGGGTGCTCCAGTGTTGGGTGTGTATATATTTAAGATAGTTAAGTCTTCTTTTCTAGTTAAATTCTGTTTTATCTAAGAATAGCAATTCCCTACATTTTTTATTTTTCATTTGAGTGATAAAACATTTTTCATCCCTTTACTTTGATACTGTGGGTGTCTTTATACATTAAGTGGGTGTCTCATAGGCAGCAGATGGTTGGGTCTAATTTTTTTAATCCAATTTGCCAATGCGTATCTTTTTTTTTTTTTTTTTTGAGACAGAGTCTTGCTCTGTCGCCCAGGCTGGAGTGCAGTGGCACGATCTCGGTTCACTGCAAGCTCTGCCTCCCAGGTTCATGCCATTCTCCTGCCTCAGCCTCCCGAGTAGCTGGGACTACAGGCACCCATCACCTCGCCTGGCTAATTTTTTGTATTTTTAGTAGAGAGGGGGTTTCACCGTGTTAGCCAGGATGATCTCCATCTCCCGACCTCGTGATCTGCCCGCTTTGGCCTCCCAAGCCAATGTGTATCTTTTAAGTGGAATAATTAGGCTGTTTACATCCAGTGCTAATATTGACATGTGAGGTTTGTTCCTTTGTAGTGTTGTTAACTAGTTGCTTTGTAGTCTCAACTGTATAACTGTTTTACAGGATCTGTGAACTTTGCACTTATGTGTGCTTTTATGGTGGTGAGTATTGTCTTGTCTTTTTGTTTCTGTTTAGAACTAATTTGAGCATTTATTGTAGGCTAGTTCTAGTGGTGATGAATTCCCTTAGCATTTACTTGTCTGGGAAAGACTTTATTTCTCTTTTGTTTATGAAACTCAGTTTATTAGGATATAAAATTTTTGATTGGCATTTTTTTCTTTAAGAAGGCTAAAGATAGGCCCTCAATGTATTCTGATGTGTAAAACTTCTCCTGAGAAGTCTGCTGTTAGTCTGATGTGATTTTCTTTAGAGGTGATTTGACCTTTTTATCTAGCTGCCTTTAAGATTTTTTCTTTAGCATTGACCTTGGACGGTCTGATGTCTGTATGCCTTGGTGAGATATTCATCTTATATAGTATTTGCAGGTGTTTTCTGAGATTCTTAACTGGATGTCTACCTCTCTAGCAAGATCAGATACATTTTCTTGAATTATTGCCTCAAATATCTTTTCCAAATTGCTTACTTTTTCTTCTTCTCCTGTCTTAGAAATGCCTATAAGTCATAGGTTTGGTCACTTTTACATAATTCCATATTTCTTGAAGGCTTTGTTCATTAAAATATATATATATATATATA
>NW_016825936.1:270672-313858 GCF_001698545.2 Rhinopithecus bieti
CTTTATCTGACTGGGTTAATTAAAAGACTGGTCTTCAAGCTCTGAAATTCTTCTGCTTGATCTAGTCTATTGTTAAAGCTTTCAACTGTATTTTGAAATTACTATAGCCAATTTTTTATTTCCAGAAATTTTGTTTGTTTTTAAATATAACCACCTCAGTCGGGTGTGGTGGCTAATGCCTATAATCCCAGCACTTTGGGGGTCCAAGGCAGGCAGATCAGTTGAGTTTAGGAGTTCAAGACCAGACTGGCCAACATGGTGAAACTCTGTCTCTACTAAATCTACAAAAACTAGTCAGGCGTGGTGGCAAGCACCTGTAATCCTAGCTACTAGGGAGGCTGAGACAGGAGAATTGCTTGAATCCAGGAGGCAGAGGTTGCATTGAGCTGAGATTGTGCCACTGCACTCCATCCTGGATGACAGAGCAAGACCCTGTCTCAAATATAAATATATATATGAATATATATGTTGAATTGTTTTTCTGATTTCTTTATGTTTGTTTTCAACTTTCTCTTGGATCTCATTGATCTCATTGAACTCTTCCTTACAGTCCATATGTTGAGTCCTCTATCTGTCATTTCAGAATTTTCATGTTGGTAAGGATCCATTGCTAGAAAGCTAGTGTGATCCTTTGTGTCAGAACTGTCTTTTTGTACTGCTAGAGTTCTTGTGGTGATGCCTTCTCAACTAAAGAAACTGTTGCTTCTTACTTTTGAATTTGCTATTGTTTGGCTAAGACGTTTTTAAAAATTTATTTTTCCCTGGAAGGTATGACTGAGTTGTATATTGTGTATGACCATTTGGTTTCATTTCTGGGTGCTTTCAGGGGACCAAGTCTCTGTATGGGTTCCTTGGTTATGGATAGCTTTTATGCGGTGGTTTTTTCAAATGCTGCTTGTTGGAGTGAGGTATTGGGTCTATAACACATTATATCGATGCATATTGACACACTGTCTTCTGCAGGGCTGGGAGTGTGGAGGTCTTAGGAAGCTTGTCTCCTGTGCTAGCGCTGTGCCCTTCTGGCAGGCTTTTTATTTGCTGGTGCAGTTTGGTCTCCATGCCAGTAGGTGGCACTAAAGAGTAAGAGCTGGCTAGCCCTTGGGTAGCCTGGTGGTGAGTGGAGGAATCTGCCCTTACAGGCAGTGGAGTTGGGGTGAAGGGGTGGTGGGGAAGTTGTGTTGGGATATGTGGAGGTCTTGGGGCTAGAGGCAGGAGTAGGGGGCCGCACCAGCTCTTTGCCTTGGACAGGCAAGAACACAATCTGTTTCCCTATCATGCCTCTGTCACAGGGCTCAAGACCTTCCATTTGTATGGACATTGTCCTTTAGCTTCTGGCTACAGTGTGAGTGAGGTCTGCAGTAATGCTCCTCTGGTGGCTACCACTGAAATGGGCTTGGGACAGAGCCTCTTCCCCCAGTCTAAGGCAGACAGCTCTGCAGCTTATCTGCCATCCATTTCCGGGGTGCTGCCACTCTGTATAGGAAGAAAGAGATAGGTCCCGCCCTTCATACAAGCCTGGGTATCATGGGCTCACTTTTAACAGGGGTACAGTTGCTGCAAAGAGCCCTGGAAAGGCTCTCTCTAAGTGCACTCACGCCAGTCCCCATCAAGGAAAGCCTCTGCTGTGACTGCAATGGTGGACGGGGGAGCGGAAGATGACTCCCTCTCCATGTTTGTCCCTGGTCCGTGGTGCTGCCCCCTTTAGCAACTGGCATCACACCAGTGTGTTCTCTTTTTTTTTTTTTAACCAAGGAGATCTTGTACTTTCCCTTCCCCTCTCCTCCCTGGTTTATTGTGTTATAACATGTAGAGAACTGGCTATCCTTGCAGCAAGACAGCACAATGTGACTCCCATTAAATAAAAACAATGCTCCCTGCTTACAGTTGTTGGGGTCCGCGTGTTTCCTAAACAAAGGAATGAACACACAAGACAACACAAGACAAGACGAACATGGCGGCCGCCCCGAACGACAAGCTCCGCTTTATTTTATACAGTCGTTTGTGGAATGTTACCAAGTCACAAGACACATTGTTGTTTTCTGACCTTTCCCTGACTTTCTGGATTTTCAAGATGTTTACACATAAACAAGCCCCAGGGTCTGCTGTTTGCAGCTGGCTCCTTTGTCCTCACTTTTTGCAGGGAAGGAACACCCTGCTTCATTTGCAAGAGCAGGACTTATCGGGAACGTCTCGTTTGCGAGCATGTAGTCCTCTACAACAGTGGTAGGGGATTCTGGCCACTTCTATACTTTAAGCCCAGGCTTCTGGGTCTTTTCTGACAAAGAGACCCATAAATGTCCCAAAGGTGATTAGAACAAAGTAAGAGGAGGCCTCTTAAAAAGATTTTTTAAAAAATCAAGAGATTAGAATTTTCTGGGTTAGAATCCCCCAAAGATACTGTATATGAAGCCCTTGCCTCTGTGTTAGGTACACACACACACACATACACATACACACAATTAATGACTCTATTCTTAAATATTTAACTATTTAGTATTTACTATTAAAGAGTAAACATTGGATTACTTCTAGTATTATTAGTTTTATCCTCTGCTGTTATCTATACAGAAAGGTATAAATGATCCGGTGGAAAAGCCTCACAACTCATTGTTTGGCCACTGAAGGCAAATCTGCTTCCTCTAAGAGTACATGTCCCTTTTCAACTGGCTTTCTTTTCTTTTTTAACTTGTTTACTTTTTATTCCAAAGAGAAACTGAAGAGCCTTTCAACAGTTGCTGTCCCATCGAGGAGTTTAAGCTTGCCAGTCTGTCATGTGCATCAGAACCAAAATGCAATTACTCTTTGCTGTGTGTGTGTGTGTGTGTGTGTGTGTGTGTGTGTGTGTCCGGCATCCTAGGTACCAGACAACTTCAGTGACTTGCTCCAAGGTCACACCCACTAGCAGTGGGTGATGGGGCTGGGATGTAAAATCAAGACATGTTTAACTCCAGATCACACATTCTTCTTATTGGCACTTTGCTGCCATGAAGCCTCTACTCCACTATGAAAACCACATGTAATAGAAGGAATGAGGACTCCAGGAGGTACCACCCACTTCTCTGCACCACATGGGGCTAGGTCATCTTACCTCTTCCCCAAGTCACTTGGATGAGTTTTCTGTGGCCAGACTACTGACTCCAGAGGTTAGGAGTTCTTTTTCCCACGGGTAGAAAATGAGCAGCGAACAACATGGGTGCTATCTGCCAATGGAGACTTACTCCCAAGCTCTCCTTTTGCTGAATCTTGGCTAAAGCATACAAATTAGAGTCAGGTTCAAGGAAATGGGATGCATGGTAATGATTCATACCTGAACACAAACAGCACTCCACCCTCCCTCCCATCGGGTCCACTTTAGGTGAGGAAGCGCATCAGCTCTCAGGTTAAGATCTGGCTATAATACTACAGTGGTGCCAGGGAAAGTCAGAAAATTCCCAGCTAACATGCCAGGAAGCCCAGGATAGGCAGTGTGACTTGCCCAAGGTCGCAAAGGGACACGGCGAGGTAACATCTTTACTTTCCTCTTATTCCGTCTCCCTCTTTTATTCCCCAAGACCCATCGTTTTAGAAGCAGCACAGGGCAAAGGTCTGGTAGAGGGAAGTGGGTGGACTTGCCCTTTATGTTGACATTTAGAATACCACCCACACTGGGCCTCCCAACCACGCCAGACCTCCCAACCCTGAAGCTTTTTCTTCACTATATGTGGCTCCCAGAGAGAGGAAATGGAGGTGACAGGTTCCTTCTCCACCTCTCCCTCCTTCTTTATCTCTTTCCTTGCATATTCTTGAGCTCTGTGATTAATCTCCGGCATGCGAAACAACTGACCTTTAGCCAGAGGCTCCTCTTGCAGGTTGAGAGGGTTTGGCTGCAGGTGGTACTGTTGTATCTATCATCTTCATCTGTTTCATAAAGACCCTTTTAAGTTTTGCATGATTCTATTCAAAAACACCTCTTGGCATTTAGAGATCATTTCACATTGAGAGAGGCCACTTCTCTCTGGTCTTGGGAGGCCAGGAAGACTGGCCTGGGGGAGGTTTGGGAGCTGGGAGTATTAACGGTATTTGTGTGCACTTTGGGATTCAGTCTCTCTATGCCTTGTGAATGTTTACAATTTTTCTTTCCTTTTTTTTTCCCCCCTAAAAGGTCCATCCCATGAGTCATGCAGGGTATAGGAGGCGTGGGTAGTGATGGTGCAGAAATGGGCTTCACGTGCAATGGGCCTTGAGCAGTGTGCCCTTCTTTAGCAGGGATGTGACAGGCAGTGGCATCAGATCCCATTTTCCGGCCTTGTGCAGAACTTGTGCCGCTGCCCTGCCAAGCCAGGCAAAGGACTTGAAGGCCCTATTTCCTGGGTCCACGTGAGTCAGGAAAACCTTCCTGTGTCAGCCATTGGATAATTACAATAAAAGGGGTCTTGATCCCTTCACTGCTATCAAACAGCAGGTTCCTCCCTGCCCTCGAAGTCGGCCAGGTCACTCCACTGAGAGCCCTGTATCACCAGGGGCAGGCCTCTGCTGTCCTGCTCACCCAACCGCCCCTGTTCGGGATGTCTTTATGAGTCCTGAATCACCATTCCTGTTTACTTCCAAACTCCTCCTCAGGAACCAGCCATCTTCGTCCAGATTGTCTGAATGCAACGAAACAATATATGGAAACCATTCACTTTGCTGTGGCTTACAATCGTGGGAACAGCCACAAAGTAATATTTCTCTGGTACTGCCCCTGCTGCTCTGTGGGGCTCCAGCCCTCCCCAGGGTTCTCTCAAATAGTCCCAAGAGTCCCCTGACAGTGACTCTTTCATGAATTACTCATTGTTTTCCTCTTTTGCTACTCATCTGGGTGAGAGTTCCAAGCTGCTGCCAATCTTCAAACTGACAGGTAGGCCATGGAAGATGCCAGAAGGTCTTGTGGCTGAAGATTAGCTACAGACACCTAGCTAAGGTCCAGGGAGGTGCTTGTGCCAAAGGCATTTAAAGCATCACTATTAAGCCTGCTGCTGTTGCTGTTCACACTGCCTTGAGTCTCCAGGGAGATGTCACATATTTTCTGTATGTGTGTCAGTAAGACTCAGGAGTGGCTATTTCTAGTCATTTACATTTTGGTGACTGTCTTTATAACTCAAACTTTCACTTTTGTTTTCATAGGTTGGACCTTGGAAGAACCAAGGAGAGGAGAAGCCTCAAGCCCTCTGTGGTGAAGAGCCAGGAGAAGGGACATGCAGGGGCTCAGAGTCTTTCCGGTCTCCACTGGGGAGGGAAGAAACGGGGAATGAGATAATTGGGTCCAAATCACAGTCCCCACAAAAAACTCACTGCAGATTATCAAATTTGAACTCAAAGACTTAGACCTGCCAATATAGGGACAGAGAATGTTGAGGTCACTCAGCTTAACCTTCCACGCAAAGCCCTGATCGCGTCTGTAGCAATCCAGATGGATATTTCTCTAGCTGTTTGCACATTTCCAACCTGAGTGAGAAAGGTCTGGAATGGAATTCCATATTCCTGCTGTGGCACCCCCACACTTGCATGCCAAGTTCTCCTTGGTTTACGTAAAATAGAAAGCATTGTCTCCCACCACATACTTTGGGGCCCCAGGAATGTGTTTTGGGAAAGTCTTTACCTCCTAATGCCTGCTAGCTAACACATGGCCATCTCTGGGAGTTGAAACTTTCTGGTAGTTACCATCGCCAAGCTTCCAGCTTTATCAGCTGCTGAGTGCATGGAGGCTGGCACGTCACTGAACTGACAGAGGCGAATAAAAGAGAAATGAGGTTACGAGGATAAAAGGCACAAAATATGCACCTGCCAAGAGGTTGGATGGAGGCAGCAACAGTCAGGGTGGTTTCAAACTTAGTGTTCAATCTTCTAAAGGACATTTGGGTTTCAACCGAAGGGATAATGTGGACATTTCATTCATTTACCCCTTCACCCAACACATATTTACTGAATGCCTACTGTATGCTGGGCATGTTTCTCCATGGTGGAGATTCAGAGAGAGAGGTAAGACATTGTTTCTCACCAAAGGACCTCACTATCTAGTGAGAGTAAAACCATGAAGCTGATCAATGTTACAGGATGTGGCCAGTGCAATGAGAGAGGGATGCCAAGTGTTGGGGTAGAGGTCACACACAGATGAAGGAGGCAGGAGCCATGGCAGGCTTCAGAAAGAGGCCTTGCAGCAGCTGGCTTAGGGGTATGGGTATGTGAGGGTTCCAGGCACAGTGGAACCATAAGCAAAAGCACAGAGATGTAGCAGTGAACTATGAGCCATGGGGTGCTGTTATAACGGAAAGACCAAGATGAGGGTGTGAGGGTAGCCAGGCCCATCGCTGCTCAAATACCATGTTGAGGAACTTGGACTTTATCCTGCAGGCCATGAGGCAGCACTGAAGTTTCGTGAGGAAGGGTGAGGCCAAAGAGGGGAGTCCCACGAAAACTTGGTCTAGGACCACAAACACAGAGCCACATCATGACTGTATAAAGAGCTTCCAGTCCTGTCAGGGAGGAAAGCAAGAGTTCATACATACAATTGGGTGCAAGAGACTTCTTTGCCCAGCTAGAAAACAGCTTCTCAGAGATGCAAACCTAGTTATTTTGAACTTTGACTCAGTGGCTTCTGTTTCTCAGAAACAAATTCTACAAAGTTTTCTGGGGTTTTTTTAGCTGTGGATTTGAGACAGGAGCTGCTAGCACATTTCAGTTCTCATTTCATCAACAACTATATACATGCTCATTAGTTACTGTCTACAAGCCCTTTCTTCTTTCCTCCCTTTCTCTCTTTCCTCTCCTTACCCCTCCTTCTCTCCCTTCCTTTCATATTGATTGACTGCCCATTCATCAATGTGAGCAAAAACTCATTAGTAATTCTTTCCACCAAGGGAACCCCTGACCTTTTAGAGGTTTCTCTATGTCATTCCTACTTAGGCAAGGCCAAACAGACTGGGCTCCTTCATAAGAAAAGAAATGAATGGGATGAAGAGTGAAAATATGCCCGAGGGTGGAAGCTAGTCCTCCTCTTTATAGAGTTCTGTTGTGAGGAAAAATGTGGGACATTTCTGTGGTGTAGACCATCAATCAAGTAGGTAACCAGGAGGTAGATGTCGAATCTTGACTCTTCTCCCAACATAGTGTCCGCTGCCATTAATTGACAGAGTGGTCTTCCAAAGAAAACATCGATTTGGTTAACAATAGCAGAGAGGCCCCCATGCTGGAACAGTAAGGTTGCTTCTCAATGTCAGCCTTTCATTTTGCCTCGCTTTGGCCTCCAAATTGCAGCTTTATTCTTTTCTGTTTTGTCAGGTGCATGCATGGGGTTTAGGTGTGTCAGAGGTATTTGCCTACCACGGCAGATCCTGGAAAGCAGAGTCCCATAATGTTATCATGTTAGCTGAAAAGAACCTTAGAGATGAGCTTTGCAGTCATTCAACAATTTTTTTTTAAAGAAAATATTTGTTTGCTAAGCTGTGTGTTAACTTCTGGCCCTGGCCCTCAGGTGGACAAAGAATAAGGCACAGTGTTCTATGTGTCCAGCCCCAGGTTTGCCCAGTTTGGGGCTATTGAGGACACTGACAGAGAATATAGCTTTGAATATAAAAAACAACAGTTATTCTTCTGAGAAAGAAAACTCATATTTATTGAGTATCTATAGGTGCCAGCAAGTATGAAGCACTTGGCATATATTAGCTTGGTTTATACTCATAACCATTCTGTGAGGTAAGGATGATTATTCTTATTGTATGGAAGAGAAAATACATGCCAAACAAGGGAATTTTCCCAAAGTTACAAAGCCAGTAAGTGCCAAAGTCATGATTCAAACTCAAACCAGCTCTCTCCAAAGTCAACACCCCTGAGGCACGAGAGAAATACATCAGGATCCTAGAAAGAAGAAAAATGCCAAGGTGGAGGGAAGGACAACTGAGAAGTCTCACAAATGTCCGAATACGAATATGAGTAGAAGGAGAAAAGGACCATCACAAAATAGAATAAGCACAAAACATCCTATTTTCCTATACCCAACCTCCTTCCCCCCTTTTTTTTATTAGGACTCATAAAATTCAATAGTTATCTGGCTCAGTAGTATTTCCCTTCTAAACGATGTGTTTAAAAATGTGCATGTTAAGTTTCATTTCTGGTCTTTATAAGACCAGAAACACATGAGACTTCTTCACCATTAGGCTGAGCCCATTGCATTTTTCAGAGATTCCACAAAATTTTCTGAGCATTTCAGCTATCTACAGTGATGAGGGAATTTTGTGCACTCCACATTGCTTTCTGGTACTAGTGCCATAGACATTCAGCACTCGCTACAGCAACTCTCTGGGAGCTCAGAGATACTTTTCTGAAGGTTAATCTTGATCACAGACTTTCACTCACATCACTCACTGACTTTTGAAATGAAAAATCCCAGCCATTTCTATATTTTTTTTTGATTCTCACTGTAGGTTTGGGATGGGAGATGGAATAAGAATTCCAGAAAATTATTTACTTGGTTTTTTCTCTAAACTTACTATGATTTTCTATCAGCCAGGAGAGAGCAATCTCTTCTCTTTGCTTAGCTTTGGAAATAGACGAGCAAAAAATACATTGGATGGCTCAGGGATAGTTGGTGGGTATATGGTGGAGTGGTGTGTGTGTGCGTGCGCGCACGCGCACGCATGTGTGTATACTGAGGTTGGGCTGAAGGCATTTTTCCTCAGGAATGACCACTGAAAACCACCTCTCCTGCAAGGTTAACTTCTTATAGGAGAATTAAAAACTAAGAAATCAGGTACTCGCTTTAACTATTATAATGAGAAATGAGAAACGATTCTGACCAATAATATCAAAAATCACAATATTAGTCCAATTTCTTAAAGCTTACTTCTCAACTTAGATCCTGTTAGCTATTCAACAAACACTTCTGCAGTGCAAGAACAGTTCAAAAAACATTTAACTGAGGCACACTATATTGTTCTACTGTTTTTCTCCTTGCCTAATGGTTGCTTCCAACTAGACCTGAAAATTTGGGGTGATATACAGGGCAAGAACTATAATTCCTGTATCCCCTCAGGCTCTGCTCACCCACCCACAAGTTGCCTAAAAAACTTTACATTTTTGCCAACTCTTCAAGTCACTTTTCTCTCAAGCTTGTATTAGAGAATAGGTTACCTGTTCCCCTGAAATCCTATTCATCTCCCACTTGATTATGGGCAACTTAATTTATTTTAGTGCCCCAGTGGAGCCTGGCCAATAGTAGGCAGTCAATGAATATGGACAGAAGAAAGGAAGGGTGGATGGGAAGGAAAGGAAGAATGGCAGGAGGGAGGGAAGGGAAAACCCGTGGCCCCAAGTCATTGTGAAATTCACACTAAAGGATGGAGCAAACCCCATAAGAATCACTTGTGAAGGAAAAGAAAATGATGAGAGAGTTGGAAAAATTAGATCTTAACCCCGAGATTCAACAGGCAGAAGCTAGTTCTGTGTCTCTGAGTGGGATTCAAATGCAGTGTTAAGAGGCATGGCCCAAAGGGCAGTTTAACTGAATGGAACTTTGGCAAAGGCAAGGTGCCACAGCAACCCCCAAATGTTGGGAGAGAGTCTTTAGGGGCTTTGAACTTTGATCACACTCAAACTCCAAGTGAATATGACTCTTCTACAGTCACTACTCATTTTTCCTGTTCATCTCCCATTTGATTATGGGCAACTTAATTTATCTTAGTGCCCCAGTGGACACTGACAAATAGTAGGCAGTCAATGAATATGGACAGAAGAAAGGAAGAGAGGATGAGAAGGAAAGGAGAGAGGGAAGGGATAGAGGTACAGAGGAGCTTAGCATGATGAGAGCATGTGTACAGAAATAAATGAAACAAAAATCAAATGAACAGCATGACCTGGCTCAAGAGACAGCAGAAATGCCCAGAAAATTGTGTGGAACCTCTGAAGAATGCAATGGGCTCAGCTCAATGGTGAAGACGTCTCCTATGTCCCTTGTGGCCAAGACAAACCAGGCAAACCTGAGGCTGGACACACAGAAGAGATATTTTTCTCCTCTCTTTCCTGCATCTTCAAACTTTCTAACTTCCTCTTATATGAAGGCACCTAGACTTAGTGAGTTTCCTTTTGTGACTTGGAAGTTGTGGGAAGGTAGAATCAGTCAGGAAATGAGGTGTCAGTAGGTTCTTTAGCAAACTAAACCAGTAGATGGCTAAAAAGGACTTGGTTACTTTGGGTCCATTTTGTCTATCCATGGGATACGACCATGAGCGTAGGGAAGAGCTCTCTACCTAAGCATGTGGACTGAAAAGAGTAGAACCTTGGGGAATCCTGAAGCAAGGGGGGAAACCAGCAAAACAGAGGAAGTTAACTTAGGAGGGTTAAGGGAAGAAGAATGTAAGACTGACGTTGCAGAAGCTGGAGGCCAGGGCTAAGAACAGGGTAAGGGACTTTTGAGAAAGGAGTAGTAGAGCATTCACATTAGATAAGTTCTGAAAGGTGTCCACTGAGCCTGGGTTTGTTATCTAGAAAGTGACCTACCACAAACTTTGTCAGAAAATTTTCAGTGGTGAAGAAGTGAGACCCTTGGCTCCCAGTGAAGGGAGCAAGCCCAGTTAGTAGGTTTCTTTAACAAGCTTGACCAGGAAGATGGAGCAGTTGCTAGAGAAGATGGAAGGTCAAGGGAGACCTTTGCTTTCTCCACAACTGTGGCAGGCTCTGGGGCATGTTCATAAGCTGCACAAAGGGAGCCTGACAAGACAGGGTGAGAATGCAGAAGGGAAAGGAAACACTGGGCAGGAAACAGGGTCTTGGGTCAACAAGAGGAGAGAGGGGGACATTTGCAGAGCATTGGTAGTGGGATTGCCTTGAACCTGAGTTTGAGTGTAAACAAATTCACCAAAGGAGATGGAGAGGAGACAGACACAGAATTAGATCCATTCATAGGCTTAGGGAACCTTGCATGGCCCTTTTGAAGGCTTTGTTTTCCCCAGTGGGGTGGAAGGCAAGGCCAACTTCCTGAGGCAGGAAGTGGGGATGGGATGGGGATTTGGTAAGACTGGTAACTGTTTGGAATAGCTGTGGTGGGATATGGGTGAGGGTTATTATGGGATACTGTGATCCCCGGAGAGGCTGGAGGCCCTGTGTATGACTTTCTCAAGCAGTGTTCAGCAGCCCAGGGGTAGGAGCATTGGAGAGGGAGAAGGTTTGGACCTGTCCAAGATCGGTAATAGGGCTGGTGAGCCTGAAATAGAAGGGGCCAGGTAATTGAGGATCTCACCAAAAATGGAAAAGGGTCTTATTATGGTTCCTTCTGAAATAAAAAGGGAAGCCACAAAAAGGGAGATTGGCTGGGAAGTATGGAGGGAAGTACAGGATCAATGAGCCTGAAGAGCTGTTGTAAGATGAGGAAAGAAGTAAGAGTTCTTCTTACTTACTTAAGAAGTAAGAGAAGTAAGAGGGGTAATGAGAGGTAGCCAGGTCTTGGAATCTGACATTTCCAAGAAAGTGCTGTGATAGCAGGTGGCAAGGTCTACACAGGGAGTGTGGCTGTTAGAGGAATAGAGTTGTGACTTTTCCGGCAGACCTTTATTGGTCTTGCTTATCGTTCAATTCAGTACTATAACTACAGGTTCTCTAAATCTTGATGGAGTAATCTACACCCCCAAGAATTATGATAGTGAAGGTTAGGGCACCCAAAACACTTTTTCTTCCCTAGCATTTAGGGATTCTGAATATGAGTCTCTTTGTCTTTCTCTTCTCATTTCCTTTTATGATACTGAATAATTACGAGAAGATGGCCACAGAAAGTTACAGACCTTGAATATATGCAAATAGTTCCCTCTGTCTTTATTATTAGATTCTTGCCCAGCTAGGCAGGTCTAAGATTGTGTTTCTGGCCATGCTAATTTTGGACAGTAAAAAGAATATCCTATAAGTGAAAGCACAATATTTCATACAGGTGCTGGAAGTGGCCTCTTTATCTGCCATGGAGATATATGGTTTGGTCGTCAGTTTGGCCACCTGTCTTGCCTCTGGAACATGATACATAGCTGGATTCTCAGACTCTGCACCTCTTTTGGAGAATCTATTTTCTACAAGCAGTCATTGCGGAGGGGGTAAACATTTTGGATCAACTTCTCCTTTTGGCTTTTGCTCTTTCCCTGTAGCTCACAATTTGGAAAGACAATGGAATTAAAAATGAGTTCTGAATTTGGGTCAAGATGAATCCATACATTCAGATGGTCTGGAGCCTCTGTGATTCTTCCATGAATGACTTCCTCTTCCTAGTATGGCAGAATATTCTCCCAACTGGGAGTTGGATTTGGACAAGTCACTATGGGCCTCAGAGTCTTCTGTGGACCTGAGAGTCTGGGAGTATAATCCTTCTAACCTTGCAAGGCTATAGCATGGGGATATCTGAGCACACCTGTACACTCTTATTCATTTTTTATAAATGGAAACCATGGCAGTATGGGCTTTTTTGATAGACTCAGGAAACGGGTGGATGCAATGCTTCATTTAGAAAAGAAGTAAATATATCTTCCCAGGTGTACTTAATTTGTGTATGTCCTGGAATCATAAAACATTGGAAACTAGAAAGGAAAGGGTCTCATTACTGTAGCCTACTTAATTGATCTGCCCTGTAGTTCATTTGTTTGTACAATTGCATTTCTAGTATTAAGTGCATGGAGAACCTGGCTACTGGTTTCCTGATGCCTTCAGCAGGCATAAATCACCTACAGAGGCAGTGGCAACATGATCCTAGTTTTTCCTCCTAAAACGTTTTCCTCATTTTCTCAACATTTTGGATTGCAAGACAAAGTGGTTAATAAAACCAGTAGTTCTGTTTCAGTTTTGTTCTGGTTCTGTCTCTGGGGTTGTCTTGGTGCCTGGTTTTCTTTGGTTCCAATGAAGGATGTGTCATTTTTTAAAACCCTTTTAGCTTCTTAAGCTTTTGGGCTTCTTTTATAATATTCCCTGATCAGGGGTGAGCCCTTCATCACCAGATTAAATTTTGCTTACCTTGGATCACCATCAGGCAAAATTGGTTTTAATGGGTTATCTCAACCAATGGTATCCAGAAGATGCCAGGACTGGAAAGGACCAGTCATCGTGTGAGCATCATCTGGGAGCTCATTAGAAATCCCTAATCCTAGGCTGCCTGGCTTGGGGCTAAGAATCTGCATTTTACCAAGATCCCCAGGTGACTCATAAGCATATTAAAGTTTGAAAAGCATCAGTTAGATGACGAGTCTGTAACAGCTCCATCTTAGCAGGTTTCCAAAGAAACCCATTGGCTCAGGTACACAGTTTTATCCCTCACCCTGTTTGATTTATGATAGCCAGGGTTGAACTACATCAGAGATTGTTTGGTTGGGTTCTTTTCATTCTTTCAGACAGGGAGAGAAAAGGAGATCACTGAGTCTCCAGATAAAGGGAAACCTTGTTGGAGGTCGTGGGACTACAAGAATATGTCTCATCTGCTTGGTGTGGAGTCGGTCATCCTGCTGCCACCTCTTGTGAATGCATGTGGCCCTGTTTTCTGAGAAAAGAAAAATGTGTAAATAGAAAACATGTGTGGGAGCTCTAGTTTTCATCCTGACTTACAGATGCAAAATGCAACCCCATAATGGTAATTACCAATGGGTTTTCAAGTACTAAGGAAGAAATAAAAACCTGTTTTGATAATTCCTGTGATATATTGGCAAGTTCATTTGGGGCAGCAATGGGAAGAAGCCATTAAGAGAAATAACACTAGTGTGTTTTACGGCATTCTAGCTGCAGGCAGTGCCTCACCTGTCTGTGGTCTCCTACTTAGAGCCCAGACAGGTGATGGCCCGGGATGGAAATCGAACCGGCTTTCGCCAAGAAGAACTTCTCTTCTGCACTGCATCATAGTGAGGTGAAATGCATTAATTGCAACTGCTTCTGGTTTGGAAAATGAGAGAAATAAGTGATCTATCATTTAAATGAAACCCACATCACTTTGGTGGCCATTAACTTAGTACTTGGAAGTGACTAGGTGTTTGGGGGCATGTAAGAGTATATAAAAAGCTTGAATTAAATATTTTGAATAATGTATCATTTGTTCTCTTGTACAAATATCTATTTTTATCCCATTGGTATCCATCACACTCCCTCTCACTCTAGCTAGATAAATGTAATCACTTGTAAAAATGCCTGGATTCTTGATCTCCCAGAAAGAAACTGTAAAAATGCCTGTCTTGGCAGTAGTGGAGTACTGATAACAGGTTTAAATCAACCAGGGATTTCTTTTGACTCTTTCTATCGTTAAATTGCTTAGAAAGAGAAAAGCAAAAGACTCAGGAATCTCCTGTAATCCGAACTATAATCTTTGGAGCGTGTCTCACCCCAATTTCCTATGCAGTTTTGAGAAATAGCATAGGCCTTGATTAGTTTTAAAATACATGTTCAACATTCAACGTGACTAGTATTAAAGGGGAGAAAAGAAACAAAAAAATCACCTGCAGTCACCTCCATCCAAAAACAACAATATATTGGGTTATATATAGCGTCTCCCTCTCAAAAGATCACATAAACACATATAGTATTTGTAGACATTGTTTCCATACTATTACCATACTATGTCATAATTACAATACTGTGTAATGTTACTGCACTGTGTATAGACTGTTTTCTTGCCTGCTTTTGCATTTAGTGTGATGCATTACATGTTGTCACATTAATAAATGCCCCTTTCTATATGATGTTTTTTAAAAGATGGGGTCTCACTTTGTCCCCCGGGGTGGAGTGCAGTGATGTTATCTTGAACTCCTGGGCTCAAGGGATCTCACCTCAGTCCCCCTGAGTAGCTGGGAATATAGGTACATGCCACCACATCTGGCTAATTAATTTTTGTGTGTGTGTGGAGACAGGGTCTTGCTATGCTACTCAGGCAGATCTCTAGATGATTTCTAACTAGATTCTAAACTACCTTATGTCTTTTGGATCTGCTAAAAAAAAAAAAAGTGAGAATAACTGTGGACATGGATCTAATTAAAATAGGGAACAAGAACCAAAAACCCCCCTAGTTCCAGGAACACTGAAGTTCACTAAATACATTTCATTTCCACTTGGAAATCATATGACTGAATGGCAATGGGGTTTCTTGTTTAGTATCTTGTGACTGCACATGTAAACCCGACTTTTAGTGTGGTCTTTGTGTGGTCTTTTACTATCACCTCCTGCTACTTCCATCCATCTCATTTGAAAATGCTTTTGGGCTATGAATGTTTTCTTGTTCTAAGACTCCCAGGTGTCTCTACCTCCTGCTCTCTGTCTGCCTTCGGAAGTACCTAAAGAATACAGGTACAAAGACTAAACTATGAAAATTAGTATGGAGTAGGCAGAGGAAGCAGCAAAGAGAAGGAGAATTAGTTCTTATCTCAGTTGGTAGAGATGGCTTTCTTTCTTCTTCTTCTCTGCATTCACTTTGGGTGGTTCTGAAAGCCTGGGACTGTATGACTGTAAGATATGCCAGATAGCCTTGCAGACACACAGCTGCTGTCATGAATCTCTCCTGCTGAACACTTGAACTTGGCCACTAACTTCTCACTGGAGAAACATCAAAGCACAAGGCCCTGCACATCATGGCCCCACCCCATGTGTCTACCTTGATTTTATGGTGCTTGCCTACATTGATCTTGCATCGAAACGGGCCCATTCGTATGCCTGAAACAAGCTCCTCTGTCTATAGAAATCCTTGACAGACCTCCTCCTCCAGTAGTAGCCCCCATTTTCCCTTCCCCCTTGTAAATCCCATCCATCCTTATGCAAGACTCAGCTCCTCCCTGTAGCCACACAGCCTTACAGGCTCCCTAGCTCAGTAAGCATACTGCCGCAGATGGGCCTCTCCCAGTTGGTATTCCTCATGTGCTTTTGTCACTTGATTACATGTTTATGTGTGTACACTTGGTTATATGCCTTTGTGTACAGACACATCCCCACTTGAAGCAATAACTCTTTTCATACACAAGTCAGATTTCCCATATGTTGATGAAAGGGCTTAAGGATATATTTCTTTGCTTTCATTTCACAGAAGCCCAAAAGCCTTACAAATCACTTTGACAACAGAAAGATGAGCACGGGTTTTAAATCTCTTGTAGCAGCCATGGCTAGCCACCCAATGACTTAGGATCTCTGCATTTTCTTTCTTAGCTTCTTAAAGAGATTTGTACCCTTTGCCTGAACTATAGTGTCCAATCACAATGAAAATGTAACAACAGCCTGCATGTGGATAGATGGAGAGGTATAACACACAAACACGAAAATAATGTGAGCTGATGAAGGAAAAGTTTAGATGATTCAGAAACGTGAGACTGAATGCAAAATTCTCCCCCTTCCTGCTCCTGCCTCCTCTCTTTGGTTTTCATCTAAGCTCAAGAATGCTTTATGTCTACTTGAGTAATGTATACTGTTACCCTCTCTTAAACTGTATCCAGTGCCTCTGAGAACGATTTGTTAAGGGGAAGTTTCCTCATGGGAATTTCATAATCCAGTGAACATCTGTAGAGCTAAACTGTAAGACCCCAATAATGGGGCCATGCTACTGCTTTTGTGTGTTCCCAGTAGCTGTCTAATGAAATGGATTGAGGCACCTGGACAATAGGGTAGTAGGGACTCTGTTTGTAGCAAGATGCTAGTGATAGGCATAGTTATTGCTAATGTCCGACCAGATGCAAACCCACATACGACCACACATTCCCATAAAGAGATTCTGCCCTCTTTGGGGATAGCGGGCTTGGGGGCAACTCACTGGGAGTTTCTTGTCAATAGAGGCTTCATATAGGAGCAGAAATGTAGAGCCAAGACTCCTTAGCAACCTTGTCAAGTTGAGTCTTATGGTAGTGCTCACGGTGGGCGGGGTGGGAATAGCCCTTGGCAAGATGGGCACATTATCAGATATGGATGGATTGCTGGGGGACTCCTTTCCCTGAAAAGGGGCTAAAAGAATAAACGTTGAGAGTACAGAAATTTCACTATGGATAGTGGCGAAAGAGAGAAAGCCAGAGGCCCAGACAAGCCCTTTGTGTTTAGAAGGAAGAAAACTCTTTTCTGCCTTCCAAATATTAATGACCTCAAACCTTCCTCCTCTTCTGTCAGCAACAGTATTCCACTTTTAAGAGAAATCAGTGGATATGAAGGAATCGGCATCTGCATTTAAGATTCTCCCTATCGCCTTTACCCAGGCCTCCTCTTGGCAGCCATCTCAGGCAGGGCACCTGGGTTCCCCTCTCTTTCCAAGTTTCCTCCCATCCCATTTCTTAGCAGACAGCACTTCTCAGTGAGAACCACTTCTGTGGATTTGAAATCACTCTCTGGCCTCTCAGCACACATACAGATAAATAATAAACTTGGAAATGGCTGAGAGCTTCCTGTTTCTCTGATTTAGTTTTCTGACCTTAGAGATGTTCAGTGACTCCCTCATGTTTACACTTTATACTAGCCTACTTGGGAGGCCAGGCAAAGCCTTTCTCCCTCCTGCCCAAGTACACTGAGATAAGAACTGCCTCAGTGGATTTTTTTGAACTCATGTTGGACTGAAGTGTACAGGTAGATGGGTAGCATGCTGTTCTTGCCAATATGGACATCATCTGAATTATTCAGATGTCAGTTTAACCACATCATCTGGAAGGCTCCCAGCCAAAGCTTTAGTTTGAGGACAAATTGTACACCTACCCTCTAGCAGCTCTTCCGTGTTAAGTGGAGTCAGCAAAGTAGACTCTTCTCATTTTCTGAAGATCATAGTATCAGTGTCACAGAGCAAGGCGACTCCTGGCATTGGTTCTCCAGCTTTCCTGCTCCGAAGCATGAACTCGCAAGTGACACACTGACTCTCACTTTTCTCTAGTTCATTCTTCACACTTTATACTTCTGCTAAGATGAGGAGAAACAGTTCTAACTGCTCCCCACCGTGTATGGCACCAAGTCTTTGCTTGTGGGCACAGTTGCTAGTTTGCCTAGTTGAAGTTTGCCTCGTGGCCTTGCCCCCCTGCCTGGTGCCCCTGCCTCCTCTGTTCCTGCTGCACTCCTTGGCTGCTGGTCTTCAGCTATATAAAAGTCCTTATGTTCTCCAAATATGTACAGTTGTGTCACCTGCTGAGATTTTGTACTTGGCTTTGCCTTTGCCTGAAATGACCTGCCCAACTTTCTGGGCCTAGAAAACCCTTTTGTTTTTCATGAGTGAACTCAGAAGTTTCTCCCTCTGGGAAGCCTTTCCTAATTCTGTTTTCTGCTACTTAATGAATGCATTTAGTACTGTCATTCTCATTCTTTGCTTACATTATGGTCTCCCCTAAAGGCCACTGCATGAGGACAGGAACCTTACTTGATTTATTTTTTATATTCCCAAGGCTGAAGGAAAAGGTAGGCAATATTTGTTGAAGGCTGTAGCAACCAAAACAGCATGGTACTGGTATAAAATTAGACAAACAAATCGGTGTAATAGAATAGAGAACCCAGAAATAAAGCCCAATATGAATAACTAACTGATCTTTGACAAAGGCAACAAAAATGTACACTGGGGAAAAGACACTCTTTTCAATAAATGACACTGGAAAAATTCGATTGGCATATGCAGAAGAATGAAACTGCACCCTATTGCTCACCATATACAAAAATCAACTCAAGAGGGGTTAAAGACTTACACATAAGTCCTGAAACCATATATATATACACATACACACACACACACACACATATATATGTATATATATACCTTTTAGGTGTTTCCTCAGCTAGGAAAAACTCTTCTGTACATTGGTCTAGGAAAAGAATTCATGATCTCAAAAGCATAGACAACAGAAATAGACAAAAGGGACTATATTACACTAGAAAGGTTCTGCACAGCAAAAGAAATAATCAACAGAATGGACAGAAAACCTACAGAATGGGAGAAAATACTTGCAAATTATATATCCAACAGGTGACTAATATTCAGAATTTACAAGGAACTCGAAAAATTCAACAACTACAAAAAACCAAAATAATCTCATTACAAAGTGCGCTAAGGACTTGAATAGACATTTTGCAAAAGAAGACAAATGACCAACAAGCATATAAAAATGCTCATCATCACTAATCATCAGAGAAATGCAAATTAAAACCACAATGAGATGCCAACTTACACCAGACTGTCTATTATTAAAAAGACAAAAATGTAGGAGAGGATGTTGGAGAGAATGCAGAGAAAAGGAAACACTTACATGCTACTGGTGGGAATGTAAATTAGTACAACCTCTATGGAAAACAGTATCTAAAAGAGCTAAAAGTGGGACTACCCTTTGATTCAGCAATCCCACTACTGGGTGTCTATCCCCCAGAAAAGAAACCATTATAACAAAAAGATAACCTGTACTCATATGTTTATTGCAGCACTATTCACATTAGCAAAGGCATAAAATCAACCTAAGTGCCCATCAATGGATGATTGGATAAAGAAAATGTAAGATAGATATATATATACAATATTAATATTAATATTATTCAGCCATAAAAAGAATGAAGTCATGTTTTTGTAGCATAGATGGAACTAGATGCCATTGTCTTAAGTTAAACAACTCAGAGACAGGGACAAATATTGCATGTTCTCACTTATAAGTGGTAGCTTAAATAATGTGAACATGTGGATAAAGAGTGTTGAATGACAGACAATGGAGACTAGGAAGGGTTGGGGGTTGGAGAGGGTGGGTGATGAGAATCTACTTAATGGGTACAATATAGTCATTGCAGTGATGGATATACTAATAGGTCTATTTCACCCCTATGCAATACATCCATGTAACAAAATTGCCCTTGTATCCCATAAATGTATACAAATTTAAAAAATACTTACTGAATTGACCCATTAAGTTTCCTACCAAGAGTATTTCCTTTCTGTTTGGTTTTATGTGAATTTGTGCCATATTTGCCTAGGAATAACTGGGTCCAGGGTTTCTCATTATGTGACTGGTTGACTACACTAACAACTTTACTCTTCTAATTTTCACAAATTCTTAAAATTTCCAGAGCTTCACAGGGGTCTACAATTGCTGTCCTTCTCTGCATACTCAAAGGCCTACTGTCAAATGATTGAATAAAGGAATTGGAGTTTCTGTTAACTTATTCTTCTTGGAGGAAGAGGCAGGCAAATCATCACGGCAGTACAAAGCCAGAAAGCTCTACTGCCATTAAAGCTAATTGGAAATTCATGTGCTATGGACAGCATTGTTAGTGAAGGATTGACACTTGCATCTGTCATTTGCTGGAAGATAAGGCCATTTACTGATTGTGAGGGATTTGGAGCACTAAAGTCATCTCCTTACATCGGTATCCAAGGATAGAGTTGATTGTGGTATTTGGGGGATGAAAAGAAGAGACTAATGTTGATTTCTAATCTCTCTCTCTTTCTCTTCCAAATTAGGAAATGATCCTTACATCAAAGGATGAAAGGAAACAGTTCATTTAGCAGGAAGGGAGGCCGGGAGTGGGACAGTCACCTTTGTAAAGGAGCCATTCATTGCTTGACACTCAGCTAGGCACCTGACACACATTATATAATTTAATTTTTATACAAACTTTGGCAGGAAAACTAATTATTTTAGTGTTACAGATGCAGAAACCGATGCTCAGAGAGGAAAAGTAGACCCACCCAAGGTAAACAGCTCAAGAAGTGGCAGCATCCTTGTCTGCCTGACAGCAGAATAGTTTTTGGGGACACTCTCGTGTTGCTTCTGTGCCTTGACTAGGAAGTAAAATTGTCATGCTGGGTTGCAGGTTGGGCAAGCAAATGGGCATTTTGAAGAATTAGATTTTATTCAGAGCAATGCTGGGTTTTCAGCCTTTCCTGACACTTACGATTTTATTATTTTCTGCCCTAAATTCTGTGGAATCTACCTTGCCTAGATGAATCAGAATATTCAGAAATGACAGGCTTATGGAAGTACTTCAGAGCAGAGCTGGGGTAGGCTGGTAAAAAATATGTATCAAGACTTCAGACATAAAAGGTGCCCTGAATTGATGACTTTTAGCCCCATCCAATCTGTATAGTCATTAGATAGCCTGAATGTCAGATATTCAGGGGACAACGCCTTAGAATGAAAAAGATAGAGCAGTAATATTCCCCTACACACTCTAAAGGAAAGTCAGCATTAGACACCGGATCAATCTTTTTTGTTTAATAGGTCTGTGGGAAGACAGAAGGTTCATGTCAATGAAAGTCTTCATAATCAAATTGCATTGAACAGGAAAGTCATACAAAAGGACACACTGAGGTCCTATGCTCTGAATGTAGTTAGTAATAGGATAGTAGAATGAAAGAAGAAAGGGAAGAAAAGAGAGAAGAGAGAAATATGAGAATATCTGGATTAGAAATGGTGTAAGGACAAGTGCCTCAGAAGGCAAGGGAGGCATTAATATCCAAGGATGGAGTGATATTTTGGGGATGAAAAGAATCATACTGATTTCCAATCATTGTCTTTCCCAAATTAGGAAATGATCCTCATGTTGATTTAATGTTAGAAGAGTGGACTAAAGAAAGAGGGCCCCTGGCTAAGGTGGAGGACACAGGATTAGATTGAAGTAGCAGAAGAAACATGAGGACTGGATGAAAGGAGCAGGGAGAACCTTCACTACACTTAACAACTTTTATTTTTTAGTAACTCAGGCCCTGGATCTTCCTGTCTTCCGGGTCAACAGTTCTCTCCTATAGTAACCACATTGCCTGGCTGGAGCCCCCTTCTTGGATCCTGCAGAGATTGCGTCTTCCCAAATGCATCCAAGGACTTCTTATGAGCATTGAATTTCTCCAGTTCTTTCATTTATCCATTTTCCTGATCCTACTGAATTCCCTCTTTCAGTTTCCTGGCATCTTGTAGCTCTTTGTTTTTTGCTGTTGTCATCCCAGAATGAAAAAGCTACTTCTGTTTCTGTAGCTGAAGGTTTTGGGTTAACAGAAGGGCTTTTGACACTGCATAGAAGAGATAACAAAATTCACAAATTATTTCAGGCTATCGAGACTTAGCTGGCACTCTCACTAGGTGTCCTTCATTCCTGTTTTCCTTACTACTTGTCCACTTCATCCATTTCTTCTAAGATCCCTACTCCCCGAACTGGTGGCGTCTGCAGACAGCTCCAAGATTCTAGTTGCTCCATTAAGCAAAGCAGTTTAGCTCTCTTTGGCTTCCACAAGAAACCACACTGCTATGGGATCTTTGGGGCATCAATTTTCTGGCCAGAAACCTCTGTGGCCAGTAGTGCCTTTGCCTGAGTTCTTCTCCTACATCCAGAAAGAATGAGGTATGCAGATAAATGAAGAGTCACAAGTGAAGGGTGAACAAGATGAAGATGAACTTTATAAAGTGGTAGAACAGCTCAGAGGAGGCCTAGCGTGGATACGTCCTCTCTGTAGGCTGGTTGTCCTGTGGAGTGTTCAGCTCTTAGCAGAGCAGAGGCCCTGGAGAGGGTAGCTCCTCTCTGCTTATTGGTCATCCTGATGTCTCTCCTGATCTCAGCAGAGAGGGTACCTCCTTTCTGCAGCTGGTCCTCCAGTTGTCTGTCTGACTTAGACCATCCTGTGCCCTACTCTGGGTGACCCCTGGGCTTTTATGGGCCTCAGAGGGGAAAAAGTGCCTGCTGATTGACCCATGGGCAGCTATGGGCGAGTCCAGAAGAGGTACTATGAGACCCCACTCTGGTCAGTGGGACTGGCAGCCCAGCCCCCAACCTCCTGGCCTGAAAGTGGGGCCGTACTGGAGACCAACCCTTTTCCACCCAGAAATCAATCTGCCTCCCGCTGTTATTAATGGCCCCAGAGCTCAGCCACAACCTCACTCCAGGACGGAAGCAGGTGCCAGGAGAGGAGAGAGGCCAGACAGTGGGAGCAGACACCCTAGAGCCAGCAGGGCCATCAGTGGGGAGGGCCTTCCCAACCTCAAGGAGGCAGACTGCAGAGATGCTCAGGTCTCGTGCCTGGGAGGGCAGCTGCAGCTACACCCAGGGAGCTCCCACCCCACCAACTTGGAAGGGGCAGAGCTCCCTATCGTCCCTGGCTCCTGCCTGCTCCATGGAGAGGGAGGCCCAGGTCTGCAGCTGCTGGTTGGGCAGCTGAAGCTGCGCCCCAGAGGGCAGATCCTGCCTGCTTCTGGTTCCCCACAAGAGCACAGGGAGGTTCGGACCCACAGCTGTAGTTTGGGCGGCTGCCCACAGACCAGGAGGCCTGGGTCTGCAGCTGCAGCTTGGACAGCTGCAGTGGTGCCCAGGGAGCTCCATGGAGTGTGCAGGCTGAGTTGAGCCTCCCTACTACAGCCAGCGTGATAGTAGTGAAATGGGAAAAGTTCCCTTGTCCCCCTCGCAAGGCATGTGATGTAGGTGTGACTTGATTCTTCAATGTCCCGCTGCTAAACCTCTAGGGGGGGCATACAGACAGGCAGGCTGTGGGGCTCTGATCCCACAGCAGTGTCTAGGGGTGAATGTTTACAGCTAAAGCCCCAGTGGGCGTGTGTTACAGGATGCCCTTTTAGTTTTGCCATCCATAGGCAGCTGTGTTAGCCAGCTCAGTTAGATCCCTGCCTTATTGCAAGGACAGAGGGCTTTCTCTATCCTGGGGTTCTTGCCTTGGTGTACTGGAAGAATTGGATCACATGTGGACTTGGAGAATGAGTGCAAGGTTTTATTAAGTGGAAGTAGCTCTCAGCAGATGGGGGAGCCAGAAGGGGGATGATCTTTCCCTGGAGTTGGGCCAGTTGGTGGCCCGAGCTCTCCACCAACTGCCCCAGCCAAACTCCACATTGTTCTGCTGGTTGGTGGCCTGCCGGCGTGCTGGTGCCTGTCGGTGTGCTCCTCTCAATGTCCCGATGCACGTGTGCATGTGTTCCTCCACTGATGTGATCCTCTTGATGTCCAGCTGCCTGCGTGTCTGTCTGCTAGGGTCTTGGAGAATGAGTGCCAGGTTTTATTGAGTGGAGGTAGCTAGGGTCTCAGAGGTTTTTATAGGCACCGGACAGGGACATGGTAGGCCAGGTTGGTTTGGGAAATGGAATATTTGGGCAGGAAAACAAAAATTCCTGTCCTCACTTAGGTTCATGGGCACAGGCCCGGGGATGGAACTCTAGCCAGAGACCATGCCCTCCTCTACCCAGCATTTATCTTCCCCCCTTCGATATCATTTAAAGGGACCATGCTCTTCCATTTCCAGCAGTTACCTTCTGGATCATTTCTACCCTCTGAAGAGGTACGTCTAACTGCCATTAGAATATGGATGATGATCGGTCTTAGCTGCTTCCTGCAGACAGGGGGCATTTTGGGGGGAAAACGGCAGTCAGATTCTTGCCAGAGGTCTATTTGAGGGTTCCTAGCAAAAGGGAGCCAATGGCTTCTAGGTGTGAGGGGGAAAAAAAGTTTCATAAGGTTAAGTATGTATGGGTTAAACATGTGTATTATACAAGGAAAGAATTTAGTGCCAAAGGTTACAGAGATAACTACAACATTGTGCCCCAAGCTGTTTCACCCTGGTGGAGGAAATTAAGCCTTGTGTTGGAGCCAATAAACTTTAGAAGAGAGATATCTGTTCTTGCCATATATTTAGCAGTTAACAGGGGCACCCTGGAATTCTGGGGTTTGTGGGCTTGCATGGTGGCCATTAAAGCCTCTATATATCTATCAGAGTCATCTGAAAACTTGCCAAGATCCTCCTTAATTTGCTTTAAGTCTTGTAGGGAGAAGGGGACCTGGACCTCACTGGGCCTAAATTCACTGGGTATCTGTTGTAGGGGCAAGAGTGAGACTGGGTCTTGTTTAGGGTGAAGATTTCTTGGAGGGGGTAAGTGAGAGGCTGAAGCTGGATAGGGAGGTCAGGGTGGACCCAGAGGAGCAGGGCTTGAGGGAGCTGGCTCCTCTGCTGGGAGTGCCTCTGTGACTCGTATCTTTAATTCCCTGAGCTTGCCCCTTGCAGCCTTTCCTGAGATGGCAAACAGGAGGGCTAGATCAATCCTACATTGTTGGCAAAGGTCTGGATTGCCTTACAAGGTATAGAAAGCCTGCACATATGGGCCTCAGAACCATCTATCCTCACATCTATAGAAATGTTTCAATTGCTGGATGGTATTGTAATGAATGGTTCCTTCCTGAGGCCAAGCCAGTCCTTCCTGTAAATCATAATTTGGCCAAACCTTTGTGCAGAGGGCTGTGAGGCCATTTTCCTCCAGATTCTGAGGATCAAAGCAGTCGAAATGATTCAGGATACACTTTAGAGGCGTATAAGCTGGGGGTGGTGAAGAGAACTGGTTGCACATTCTGAAAGACAGAGAATAGAGATTTCCCTCATTTCCCTTCCTTCTTTCAGTGAAAACTCAAAGGGTGTGATGGAGAGAGAAAGCAAGCATCCTCCTTTCACTTTCCACCTCTTGTCCCTGAGCCCCGAAGACCTTGGCAGGTGCTGGCCCTAGGTACCAGTGCAGTATGTACCCATGAAGCAGGGAAAACCTGGAGAATAGGAATTAACCACCCTCACCCGTGTCTTCCTTGCTCCCTGCTGTTGGCACACTTCGAGTTCCCTGGGCCTGTTTATGCCATGATTCCGTGGGGTGCAGTTCAGGCAGCAGGAATTGGTCCTGCTCATTTACATTGTGCCTGTTTGCCTGGATTTGGATTCCTCAGACCTGGTTTTTCTTTCTAGGGTCTCAGGCTGAAGCTTGGAATTGAGTTGGGGACTAAAAAGTCATTTCAGAGGATGTTTGTATCCACTTAGTGTCTCAAATAAGCCCTGCAGAATGCGCTGTTATCAGCCAGCAGGCGTTGCTCCGCCGTTAATTTCCCTGTTAGAAACAGAGTGTTGTGGGTGGGGGAAGGCTCTCTCACTTAGAAAATGAAAAAAAGAGAAAAACAGTTAAAGGGGCAAAAAAGGGGGATGCTTGGGGAAGAACCCCGTGCTTAGTGCAAGTGGGCCCCTCTAATCCTTATAACTTCCCCATCCTTTTCCCAGCTCAACCAGGTTGAATTCCTTGGCCAGGGGAGGAAAGGTTCCCATTGACTCAGTGGGCAAGGAGTATCCTGTAGGATCCCGGCTATCATCTCGGCCTCCTCCCGCCCCCCTCATGGTTGTTGGACTCGGCCTTTTCCTGTTGTGGGCACACCCAGGTGCCCAAGCTGGGAGGGAAAGAATAAGAAGAGGTGCCCTGAGCCGTGTGTGCCTGCAACTGCCAAGGTGGAGGCATACACGGCACCTCTAGGAAAAATTGGTCTGATTTGCACCTTTGGGGACTGAGCCAAACACTTTATTTTACTTAGTAACACTGCGGCAACCTGTAGCAAAACATTGTAAAGAAAGAGATAAGAGCCATTTCAAATTGTGTGTGAGAGAGGAAAGAGACAAAGAAAAACAGAGCCTCTTACCTGCAGGAAAGAGAGAGAGGTGGCAGGGTTTTGAAAGAAAGGCAGACCTGACAGCTTCACATTTGCTCACACTTACCTTCTGCGATCCCAGGCGAGCCCCAGTTGTAATGGGAAAAGTTTCCTTGTCCTCCTTGCAGGGCATGTGATGGGGTGTGACTCGCTTCTTTAGTGCCTTGCTGCTCCAGCCTCTAGGGGAGCATACAGACGGGCAGGCTGTGGGGCTCTGACTCCACGGCAATGTCTAGGGGGTGAATCTTTACAGGCGAAGCCCCAGTGAGCGTGTGTTACAGGATGCTCTTTTAGCTTAGCCATCCACAGGTAGCTGTGTTAGTCAGCTCAGTTAGACCCCTGCCTTATCACACGGACACAGGGCTTTCTGTATCCTGGGGTTCTTGCCTTGGTGTACCAGAAGAATTGGATCACATGTGGGCTTAGAGAATCACTTGGGTTTCACTGAGAGGTTGCATTGAGAGGAAGTAGCTCTGAGCAGATGGAGGAACCAGAAGGGAGATGGATTTCCCCTGGAGTCTCTCCGGGGATGGTTTTCCCCAGAGCTCTCCTCCAACTGTCCCAGGCAAACTCTGCCGTCATTCTGCCAGTTGGTGGCCTGCTGGGATGCTGGTGCCTGTCAGTGTGTTCCTCTCAACATCCAGCTGCCCGTATGTTCCTCTGCTGATGTGCTCTTCTTGACTTCCAGCTGCCTGTGTGTCTACCTGCTAGGATCTCGGGGGTTTTTATAGGCACAGGATGGGGTCATGGCAGGCCAGGGTGGTCTTGGGAAATACAATAATTGGTCAGGAAAACAAAAATTCCTGTCCTCACCTAGGTCCATGGGCACAGGCCCAGGGGTGGAGCCTTAGCCAGGGACCATGCCCTCCTCTACCCAGCACTTCCCTTCCTCTCTTCTGTGTAATTTAAGGGGAACGCGCTCTTCCCTTCCCATCACTTCCCTTCCGTATCAGCAGCAGTCACTGCCATCAACACCCATTTAGACTAACTCAGTGACTTCAACTTCTCACATCCTAAAACCTCCGTCAAGATTCACCAAATTGGTAGCTGTACAGAAAAATCCACCTATGGGGAGATGGATCATGCTATGTCCCCTTGAAGACAAGCAGCTGTAATCCCCCCATTATTTTAAATAACATTTCTTTTCCTCCTTCAAATGTTGAGAGTGGGCATGAAAGAATGAAAAGAATACAAGGGTTGGAGGAGTGTGCACCCAGCCCCCAGCTCTGCTAGCACCCAGGAGCCTGTGAATTCCTCTTGTTAGATTTTCTCTTGGATCTACCACCTTTGCTCTGTGTTGGTGGTGAGCGTGCTACTCAAATAGATAACTTGGGAATTTTCATGGAATTGATCATTCAAGACTTCTGTTCAACATGACCTTCGACGAGTTCTTAGCAAAAAGGAAAATGGTGTTTCAAATCAGTAACCTTCCCTTTATAAGTGTGACGCTTTCGCCAAGAGATTCTGCTCATTCATGGGGCCTCATATGTCACAAGCCCACCCCTGCCTCCTCTCTGCCTCCTGTCTCACATGTTACAGTCAAAATGTCTTCTCTATGGAGCCTGTTCACTGTGTGAGCAGGGCCCCAGTGCTGGGCATGCCAGTGACAGTAACTCTCCCTAAGTGAGCAAACTAAGGAATAAAAGGCTGCTTGAGAGTTGGTGGTTTTCCTTTTCTTTTCTGCAGCCTTCATCAACTCTGCATCTGTTGTAAGGCTTACTTTCCAGTAAGCTTCCTTTCCTGCTATTTCATAAATTGCCAATGGAAATTAGACCCTCCCATCCCCACCCCAAGGGTGTGCAGGCTGCTTAATTTGCCACCCAAACAGAATTCTGCCATGGTTTCATTCAGCAAAATGTTCACTTCTTAGAAACCATGACAGCCTCAGCTGGAGCAATGATAACCCCACGTGCTGACCAGGAAGAGCCAAAATCAAGAGCAGCCCCAGTTATCCTTTTGTGAGGTGGAAGTGAGGAAAGGTGCCTCTGAGAGGGAACAGAGTTTGTGGTATACTCCATTCCATTTGCAGAACAAATGGCTAAAAATCAAAACTCTGGGCTAAGTCAGAGATTTCTTTTCCACCTCTGTCTCCGTAGCAAATATCAGAATATGCTATTTATTCAGGATCAGTTCATTGAATTATATGCATGTTTAATTTCCAAAGAAACAGTATGTGGATTGGATTGCTGGCTGCTCTCACCTTAAACTGGCTGGAATGACTTCATTTTGGATGATTCCCAGGAAGGGCTGTGAAATGCCTCAGGAGAATGTGCAGACCAGGACCCTGGGCAGTGCTCCAGTGGCCCACAGGGGATTTCTGCTCTGTGAGAGGCAGCAGGCAGTCATGAGGGGCAAAGCTGCATGGCCAGGAATGATCTCTCAGTAGGCACCCTACCAGTCAACCTGAGCCATGAAAGCCATGTGGGAAAGAAGCAACTTCAGGATGAGGTCTGGCCTGCTAGGCAATCTGGAGAATGCAGGGGACAGGAATACTTTCAGTGGACATTGCCTTACTCAAGACCAAAAGGAAGCATTTGAACATCCACCCCATGAGAGCCAGGGCCCCACCTTGCATCAGGGAAAAAGAAAAAAAAAAACACTTCAGTATGATATTCAGTTTCTTTGCTTTTAAAAATGTCAAATGGCAAAATGAGGGCAAATCCACTGCCTGGACTGATGCCTGAAATGCCCTTCTTTTCTCTTAAATAGTCTAAGTATCTTCAAAACATGTCAATATGAAAACTCTTTCAAAAACCTTCGTAGGTAGATCTGAGGGGAAAGAGGGTGGGAAGTGAGGGAGTCTACAAAGATTGGGCTGGGGAATTTCCTAAATGGTAAAGTGTTTGAGAGAGTGTGTTTGCCAGCCCTAAACCTAGGAAACATGCAAAGCAAGAGCAGAATGGGTTGTTAAGCCAGAAGATGTGGGCAGAGAGCCAGAACTAGTTGAATCAGGCACAGCAGCACCCATGGACAGCTGGTCACAGGACCATGCCTGTGAAGAAAGGTTGACAGAACTAGAAGGCTATGGGGTTATGACCTTGGTTACTTCAAAAGGCTTCTGGCTGGCAGTGGTTTTCCAGTTTGGGCACAGGAAAATGGTGCATATCCTATTTTCCATAAAAAGCAAAAGGATAACTTCTACTTGACTGGAATATACCATAAGCAGTAGAACTTAACATCATTTGGGTCATGGATTCCTATAAGAGCTGATGAAAGCTACAGAACATTTTTGCAGGAAAAAAATGGAAAACATTGCATACCATTTCAGTGTGTTTAGCAACCCATTGATGCCCACCTATGGGTCCTGATCTGAGGACCACTGACTTTCACCTACTTTTTTTTTGGCACAGCAGAGGTGTTTAGGAATCCCCTAAGGTATTGGCCAGTTGTCAAAGTATTAATGGGAATATTAGGAAGTGATGGAGCTGATGTCAGAAGGGATGGTCTGGCTGGAGAAATCCAGTGAGTTGTGCAAAAAGTCTATCCATGGGCAGACCTGGTTTGTTGTTTGCAGGACAGGTAGCAAGATGCTCTTCCCTCCCCAGAACATGTACCATCCATCTTCTGCACCATGTGTGGAGAACAGTGGATAGATGGATGCCTTTAATAGCTCCTCAGAGACTGTGATACCTATTGGATGCTAGGGTTGGAGATATGCTAGCTGTATGGTGAATGCAGATTGAAGAGTTCCTTGTCAAACTAGGTGGCAGTGGCTGGTGCCACATTACCAGCAGAGTGAACTCCAACAGAAATAGATGGAAAGTGGAGCACCTCTCACCTGGCCCTGTGGCTGTTGGATGAGTTAGAGAAGACTACAAAGCTGAGAGGAGCACCTCCAAAAGGCTACACCCAGACCCAGAATGAGAAAAGTAGCAAATTCATGACTCGGGAAGATAGACTGCAATAATACAGAAAATGCTAAGGTCAAGGATCTTGCTGAGTGGTCAGTAAAGGAAGAGCCAGGGAGTCTCACCCTTCCACATGGTTCTCTTAGTATCCTGTGTGTCTGGGACGGCCAACTTGGAAACTCTGTGGATGTGTCCTATTGGACAGTTTAGTACTTCACACTTGAAATAATTTGATCCCAATTCGTCAAAAGGAGGCCTTTAGTGGTCCTAAAAGGCAGTCTTATTTGAGTTGTCAATGATTGCAGCTTACCAGTGTTCAAAGTCTCTTCCAGTTTCCTGCCCCCTTGGACAAGCCTTGTGCCAGGGCACACATCCTCTGCCCACCTTCTGCTGGTGTGAGTGCTAGCTAGAGCCTTCTGCTTTAGTGCTCTCCCAACTCCTGTCAGAGGGTTATTGTTTTCTACAGGCTCTCTGAGGATTCTCAGAAAAGCTTGAGAAGCTCTCTTCTTATCTGTGCAGTGAGGAGTCTTACACAGAGAGTGCAGCTGTGGCTATAAAAGCCCAAAGTTGGAGAAACATCTCTACTGAAATGGATCCATGGGCACTATTTTTTTTCCAACTCTCTAAATCAGGACACATGGACTCCTATGTGTGTGAGATGGTCAGGAGATGCAGTTTGGATGAGAAAGTGTTGAAGTATCAATTAGTTATGGAACAGGACTGAATATTTGAAATCAGGACTGTTCTGGAAAGCTTAGCATGGGAGGAGGGGTCCCATACCTTGACCCTGGTGCCCTTCCAGATTTCTCCCAAATAAAATGTGCTCTTCTAAAGTAAGTTCCCTTATTATTCATTTGTGTACTCTCATGAGGCACTGAGACAAATACACCAAAATACACCCAAACCTGTCTACAGTCATGGTTAAATGCAAATTCTATACATGTGTTCCTGTTCAGTGATTAAGAATGTAAAAAGCTTTTTGGCACTTGTTAGTTGAATGATTTGTACAATACTCTTGTTTGCTCTTCCTCCCTTCTCTTCCAGAGCCTGTGAACTTGTTGCTTCTGAAAAAGGAGTCAGTTGCTATTGGAATATTATTGAAAGAGATGCATGTCAATACCACTCTATAAAAATGTTACTAGTTTACGCCATGGCTTAAAAGGGTGATGGGTTACACATCAGAATTTGGTAGCACTATCAGGCGATTTACTCTTTGTAGATATGGTCACAGTAGGGAGTGTCAGAAGAGGTAGATCCTTCACTGGTATCACCACTGTGGTAGGGTAGACTATGGACCACTGAGTCCAGCCACAGATCCTGGCAGCTGAGGTTCATGTGGGTGGGCACAGTTTTCCTGGGAGGCTCAGCAAACTCTTATCATGAGGCTGTACCTGGGTAAGGGACATTCAAGGAAATTCAGGGAATGGCAGCCAGAGTGGATCCAGGCACAGTGCTGTGGCCTGGGCACCACTCCTCCATCCATCTCTAGGCAAGTGGCCCATTTCTACTTGTACCCATGCATCTTGCAATCTGGTCTGATACTTGGCTCCAGAGCTTTGCCCTATGAGAATTAGGCCTTTGAATCCTTGCTTCCCTCCCATCCTGACCACTGTTTAATCTACATCTCTGTTCCTGCCCCTCCAAGACACTTGACCTGGAACTTAGCTTGGCCAAACCTACCTCTGATCCAAATTGTGTTCTCGGTTATAACTTCATCAATGGCATTTCTCAAAGACCAAAGTCAAACCTCTGCCAGAGGAAGATGTAAATATTCAGAGCAAAATATTGCACACCTGGCCCACATGAGTCACTTATGAAGAAGAGAGAGTTAGTTCTAAGAATAATAATTATCTTTTGGGTGAGATTTAAATTCAGGGCCAGAGTATTTCTTAGAAAACCATGGATACAAGCAGCTTGTTAACAGCAGTATCAGGTTCTTTGAGTCTGTATAAAATCTGGCCCATTGCTTCAAACAAAACTGGTATGAAATAGCATTTCTCTTCATGTCTGAGGTTCCAGTGGTGGCTGGCTTCCTTCTTACTTCTTGCCGTGTGTGGCTGTTTTCTTGCCAGCCTCAGATTACGCACTTATGTATTTTCCAAAAAATCAAAACGTCTCCAATGCTCTTGTTATGTGTTATTTTATTCTTATCCTTTAATTGATCCAACAGCTTTCCTTTCAGACTAAATTGGCTTTATTGTACCGCCAGAGATGCCCACAAAATGCTGAATTAAATGAGCAAGGCTCTCGGTCTCTGATGGGGGCATTACACACTATAGCCCTAGTGAGACACTGCTCTCCACTGGCAGTCTTTGGTCTTTTGGGTTATTCAAATACTCTGACTAAAATATATGTGTGTATATGTATGGTTCAGACCAACACTTCAAAAGTGGTGAAACACTATGGCAAAAACAGGGAAGTTTATAATTTCAGTTTTACAAATAACATTAGCAGCCTGATTTATACATATTTTGCTGTACCAATTCTCTAGTAAATATTATTCAAGAAATTCATGGACTCTTTTTGGAGGGAAAGGAAATTTGTGTGTTTTAAATATGCAGAGTCTGGAGAAGTTGGGTAGATGACCTAATAGAGTCAGGCCCTGCCTCCATGGATGTCTTATAATGCCTAGCTCTGCTGGGCTGATGCCTGTCTCAGGCTGGCAGCCCAGGGAGTGTGAGGAACAGTTAGCATGGCTATGCTGAAGTTACATTTAGGGTGTGTTTAGCCCTTAACAGAGACACTTGAAGAAGAGCTTTCTCTAGAGATTCATTTCCGGCTGGTGTCGATAATCCTTCGTGCTCCCAAACACCTCTGCATGCGCTTTTATTTCCAGGAAATGCTGTTGCTTTAATCACGATTGCTCAAATAAGCAGCCGTTGCCCATTAAAATAGAATTTATATTTGGGAATCTTTATTTGATGGGGGCTTCTTCCTCAGATAGCAATCAGACTTTTCCATTCAGAGAGGAATAAGACAGCTGGCATAGTTCCCTCGGAGTGGTAAAGAGGACAACTTGTGATGGCTAGTGTGTAGTTCTTCCTCACCTCCTGAACGTAGATGAAACCCCAATTAAGAGGGTGGATTTTCTTCAAAGAGTCTAGTAGCTTCATGATATGATGGCAATGTGGACAGACTTTGTCTTTTGTTATTAAAATGGACATTTCTACATGCGAAGATGCATATTTAGGAGTGATATTACCTAAACATAAAAAAAAAAAAAACCCAAACAAAGCCCCAAACCTAAAAATACAGATAACATGCTTTTTCTTCCCACAGACACAGAATTTCGTCTCTGAATGATGTGCTTGGTCAAGCTAGCTGTAATCTTACACAGTTGTGGGACACTTGAAAAACAGCAGAAGAAAAGCCATGGGCACAAACACAAGCCTAAGTTTCTTTGTCCTTTCTTGGGGGTCTATATATTTAGCAGATGTGTGCCACCCCTTCCCTGATGATTGTTTCCAGTTAGAATCTGTTCTGATTGGTCGGTGCCTGTACCATATACCAGTTGTTAAATATTTTGAACATCAGCTCCACCTAGCTTAGAATAATTGGGAAAGGAATAACATCTTAAAGGATGTAAATGAGGCAGAGAAAACACTCCCAGATGGGGGCAGTCCCAGTCAATAAAAAGGGGGATAGGATGGTGAGGGGAAATTGGCTAGACCTCTCCAAGTAGGTGCTAGTGAATTCCAGCCTTTTTAAAGCCTTTCTTAAAAGGTCCAAGTGTGAACAACACATTGACATGTGAAACCTGGGAATGGGAGTGGGCTGAAAAGTGAGACCAGGTCAGGGTTCAGGAACAGATGGGAACTATGAGTTCTGAGGCCAGGCAGGCACCCAAGTGAGGACGATGAGCAGAGCCGTAGTGCAAATGGCTCGAGGCAATCTGTTGCCACTCATATGGCTGGTGGAGCTAGTTGATCTCTCTGAAGGCACCGAGTGATGCTGGGTACAGCTTGTGTATCTTGCCCTGTCAACTGTTACTCCTCCTCCTTTCCTGGTACTAAGCACTAATACCAGAGGCCTGGCCCAGACTGAAAAGTGTCCTGTGGTGTGCCTTGGCTCAGGCTCAGCTCCTCTACTTGCCCTCCTACTCACCATATCCTTGTCATGGCCCCCATTTCTTGTGAGAGTGTGTAGAATGAATCCCAGTTGATAATTTATGTGTATGCCTATTTTGTCAGTGCTGGGAACTGTGAAAGAGAAATGGTCAAACTTAAACTTGCCTTATGCTGTGGTTATGACATATCACCATCCCTTTAACTTTCAATAGGTTTGATGTGTATAAGCATATGACTGCTTTGGTTTTTCTATCAAATTCACTATGTTACAGACAATTTAATGTCACAGAATTCTTCGAGAGCTTTGCTCCCATCTCTGTGCTGGGCTGCACTGTGAATAAATCTTTTCTCTACTAAAAATTCCTGGAAATGACAGGTATTTGGCTTTAGGGTGCTTTATGTGGCTTTTTCCTTGAGCAGATCAACCATTACTTCCTTTTGAGGCATGATATTGAGTTAGATTTTATTCTTTAATGTCACACCAACACAAGCGGAAGGTGAGCCAGGCACAAACTGAACTGGGAGAAGATGAACATTTTCCTCTCAATAAATCACATGGGGGTAACTGAGAGTGGATGCCATTTATAAAGTTCGACATTATCTCTCATCTTTTGGTATGCTTTAGGTTGACTGTTCTGATGATGTTTTTTGGGGTTAAAAGAAACATTTTATGTTTAATGAACTAATGTATGTTGCTGGTAATGGATTTTCAATTTCTAGTATTTGTGTAGCCAGTTTTAAATAACGTAATGCTTTAGTGTTTTATGGACGTAAAGGCTTGAAGACCCATCCAGGTGGTGTAAAAGTCCCTTGAAAATTGGTTGGTGTTTCTTTGAGGAATGGACACCCAACGTCCTGCAGAGGGATCAATGTATACAGGGTTGGGATTAGACACATCACTCTGGGTGGAGGGTCAGAGCTAAGGACCCATTGCTATTAGCCAAAGAGAAATCCAGGAGAGATGGGAAGATCACCACTGAAGCAGACATTTCTGTCACTTCATCTTCTGATGTTTCTGTCCTAGTTGGGGTAAATCCTCATTCGTAAAGAGGAAGAATCTGTGTAGCAGCCTATGTAAAGATATTTTTCTCTCTTCACTACAACTTCAGCTAAAACCTTAAAGCTGATGGTAAAACCAAGGTCTAATCTTTTTAGTTACTTGCTTCTTCTTGATTTTTTAACCTACATTGCTGAAAAGCAGGCTGCTAAATGCTGCAACTTAGCCTTCACAAGATTCCTTATAGATAATATCTCTGATGTATTGATTAATGAATTAATACCTCTGATGTATTGATGTAATGATTGCTTAAGTTGTTACTCAGGAACTTAGGGTCAGCTCTTGTCCAGCTTGAACCAGTTGAGACCACTGGGCCTGTGCAAATGCCCAAATGCCCAAGTGCTGACCATTCAATGTCATAGAGCCAAAAACTCCTCCCTCAGATCATGCTAACACCACCATTTTCTGAACATGTGTCTTATGAAGAGCCATGAACCCTGACTATTTGGCAGATCACAGACCACCTCATTTTTTCCCACTGTTGTTCACCTTTCCCTATGTCTTAAACCAATCCACTTCTTTACCCCATATATATCCCGAAAACCTATCTTTGGAGAAGTGGATTTGAGAGCTGTTCTCTCATCTCCATGCTGGATTTCCCTGCGAATCAATATTTTCTGTGCTGCAAAACTTCTTGTCTCAGTGATTGGCCTTCTGGATGATGAGCAGAATGAGCCTGCCTCAGTATCAAGGGCAATGGGTGAAAAATAACCCGGCATTCAGGACTTTCCAGGAGGAACCAGACTTGTCCTTGGAATATCTGCACCCATCATTCAAGTCCATTTCATAAAATTGGAAGATTGAAATTCACTGGGTGAATTGTTTTGAAGGGAATTTGTATGAGTAAAGCCAGTTGTGGGTCTCCCCTTCAGGGAGGAGACAAGAGAAGAGGAAAGGTTGTTACTTCTTTTTGCTCTCCTTCATTAGCCAAATGAAGAGGATGCAATAGCACCTCGATAACTTCTCATAGACTTTGGGGTTATACCACAATAACTTCTCATGGGCTTTGGGTTGTCTGCTTGAAGAGGAAAACATGTCACATGACATTCCCTAGCTGAATGTCTTTTGGGGTTAAGAAACTCATTAGCTTGCCTTGGGCTATTGTAGGAGCCAAGTTCACTAGAAAGTTTCACAGGTGTCCCCTGAAGAAGTCTAAATGTGGGAGGTTGGCTGGGGCAGTGCACAGTAGTAGGGCAAGAAGAACAGGGGTAGTGGCTGGGTAAGCTTCCCTTGCATTGTTTTGAGGGGCAAGAATGTATGTCCCCGCCAAGGCATCAGACAAATATGTAAAAGGTTCCAGGATCAAGTTTTCTTGAAAGACTATTGGTTGGTATAGGGGGGTCCCCAGATTTATACTGATGGGGCAGAAACTGAAGTATGGGGTCACCATACTTCACCAGAGGAAGCATTATTTGGGTTAAGAGATGGTACCACAGGAGGTCTCCTTAGTGGTCTTCAATGTACCCATAACTGTCTCTCACAAAGTAAAGCCAGTATTCACACAATAGAGGCTCTTCAGGAGCCAGGAGAACACTGCAAACAGCACCAATGAAGTAAAAATTCTTTTATCTTTTTTTTGTCATCACTCTTGTACCCAGAGAACCCAGAAGTAGGTACTGGGTAGAGTGAGATGATAGAAAAAGACAATGACTCCTCCCCAGATGCTAATTTCCAAGCAAGACTGAGCTGGATGGGGAAAGAAGTTTTAATTGGATGCAGCATTGAAGTTTTGATTTAGAATTATCTGGATTAGATTTTTTTAATTCCTGAAGATGGGACAACTTACTAGTGGCTAAAATGGAATTGAAAGTGATGCAGTCTGTCCTAGGCATTGGTGGGAAAAAGTAAAAACATTTCCTAATTATATCATACCCAGTTAAACTCTGTATCAATCTGATACAAATCCACATTCCAAATATACCAATGCAGCTGTCTTACTCCCTAAGCTACATTGGTTTTATTCTGAAGACCTACCAAGACAGAGGTAATTTCAGGCACAAAATGTCTATTTCCACTCTGGATATTTAAAAGAAGGCAAGAATTCACCCAAGGGGGAGAGAAACATAATGCTTTCCAAGGCAAAAGTATCATGAAGAAGTTCCATTACAGATGGTCTTGCCCTCTGCAAAGCTAGGAGAAGACTCTTTGGGCTCTGGCTGAATATTTTCCGAGATAGTTTTCATCCCCTCTCCATGGACTCATGCAGCCCCCTTTGTCTCCACTGGGGTGACCAATCCAGTGCTTGCTGAGCCTGCTTTCTGCACAGGAAGAATCACTTTAAAGGATCAAGCTGAGCTACTTGTTGGAACATGGACAGCCACAAGTCAATTATGCCTTTGAAAACTTTTCTGACATCTTCTATTGAAAATTCCTGAAAATAATCTAGAAACTCTCTTTCATTATCTGTATTCATACTAAGAATCAAAAACAGGCAAGGTTTCACTCCAGGAGTATTTAGGAGATAGATACTTAAGCCCAGACAAATGAGAAATAAGGAAGCCTCCACAGCTTCCTTCCCGAATGACAGAATCAGAATCATTTGTGCTCATGTTTGGGTCTCTTCCTCTCCCACAAATTGCTTCACTTGACCTTGTCTCAACCTGAAGACCATCTTCTTTGGTTGTGTGGTGGCTCCATGTTAAATGTCTTAAGAGGATTTTTTTTAAAGAATAGGAAGGCACTGTTCAAGTCCCCAAGAACTTATTGGAGCTGTTCTTTGTCAGTCCTCTCTTCTGTCGATGACAGAGTGTTGCTTGAGTCATGTTTCCTCCTTGCAGAGGCAGAGGCAGGAGAAACAGATGAGCAGGGGTTCAGAAGTGAGAAATCCGAGGTTCTCTTTCCAGCTCTGCCATGGACTTCCAACAAAATCTGAGGCTCAAAGCCAAGTATAGCCATGAGTAATTTAAAGCTAGAGGGAGCTGCTGCACGGGGGCATTCAGAGCCTTCCTGGAAGCTATGCTTATGCTCCCTCTTGTTTTGAAAGAAGTCAGTTCCCGACGCCCATATTCTAGTCTATAAAGTGTTTTTCTTAATTTAAAATGCCTAAACCCTGGCTTTTGTTCATTTCATTTTTTTCCCCCTCTCTGGAACTAGTCAGATTTCTAATTACTAATGCAATATTTTAAATTCTTAAAGGTTGAGTCAAACTATTTTTTAAAATAATATGGAAAAAGCATGGGAAGCATGTTCCCAGCTCCCAAAAGTAGAAAAAGTTAGTAATTGGAGGAACCACTGCAAGGTGTGGCCAGAAAAGACAATGGATGAAGACATCTTGGTTGGTAGTTCCTGGTTTTGCAAGAACCATAGGATAAAACTTGTAAAAACCTTTTTTTTTTTTTTTTTTTTTTTTTTTTTTTTTCACTGGAATTTCTTGCTTGGGGACTCAAGGTCTGTTTTTCTCCATCCTGCCAAAAAATCAACCTTAATTTAAGAGGCCTGGTTGGCCAACTCAAACCTAGATTTGGCTTTGGTTGATACTGAAAATTCCTGCAGCAAATGTCTCCTGTTTGGCTCAAATTAATACATCTTCTTTACTTTTAAGGGCAGAGAGTTGGGATTGCTACTTTTGTTTTAAGCAACTGAGAATGAGGGGGAAGTTGAAACATATGGACTCAGTGAGGAAGTGAGTCTTGAACAGAGATTTCTCAAGTAGCCAAGAAATTGAGGCAAAGGTCACTGAAGTCAAAAGTCAGCCTGCATTCATGATAAGCACCTCCAGTCTCCTTGCTGGCATCAGAATCTTGCATTGAACCTGCAGCTTTCTTGGCTAGCTGACCCTTTTCCTAGATATTTTTGTTTTGGGAGAGCAGACCCATCCAGATGTCCCCAAGTGATCACTGGAGTAGCCCATTGCAAACAGTAGATGACCTACATTCACTCCACTGCTGGCTTTCTGAATTCCAATTGTCATGCTCTCTGAAATCTTCTTCCCATGATTGAACTAACATGTCTGACAGCTTTAAGTATTAATGCTAGTTGAAACATTTCCTGGATTCATCATGTCCTCTGGGGGCTGTGTCTTAGCTTCTGGCTGAAGTTTTGCTTCTCTTGTTAAGGGTTTCTTGACCTCTACAACCAAGTCAGTTCCCCTAGTTTTCACAGTGCTAGCTTCTCTGTTCCCAGTAAGCTACAGCTAAAGGTGTACAGTATGCCTTAATGTTACCTCCATCAGAGTAGTGACACACAGGGGACACATCCAGAAAGAAATATTTTGAGAATAGTAATTTTGAGAACTTCAGAAATTTTCCATTAGGTAGCCCCTACTCTTGAGAATCTGTGCAGAGAAAGAATTTTACTTTTTAGATTATGTACTTAAAAAAAATCTACAAGGGAGGTTCCAAGATGGCCGAATAGGAACAGCTCCAGTCTACAGCTCCCAGCGTGAGCGATGCAGAAGATGGGTGATTTCTGCATTTCCAACTGAGGTAGTGGGTTCATCTCACTTGGGCTTGTCAGACTGTGGGTGCAGCCTACAGAGCAGCAGGGTGCATTGCCTTACCTGGGAAGCGCAAGGGGTCAGGGAATTCCCTTTCCTAGCCAAGGGAGGCCGTGACAGATAGTACCTGGAAAATCGGGACACTCCCATCCTAATACTGCACTTTTCCAATGGTCTTAGCAAACGGCACACCAGGAGATTATATCCCACTCCTGGCTTGGAGGGTTTCATGCCCATAGAGCTTCACTCACTGCTAGCACAGCAGTCTGAGATAGAACTGCAAGGCTGCAGCGAGGCTGGGGGAGGGGCGTCCACCATTGCTGAGGCTTGAGTAGGTAAACAAAGCTCCAGGAGCTCGAACTGGGTTGAGACCATTGCAACTCAAGGAGGCCTGCCTGCCTCTGCAGACTCCACCTCTGGGGGCAGGGCATAGCCGAACAAAAGGCAGCAGAAACTTCTGCAGACTTAAACATCCCTGTCTGACAGCTTTGAAGAGAGTAGTGGTTCTCCCAGCACGAAGTTTGAGATCTGAGAACTGACAGACTGCCTCCTCAAGTGGGTCCCTGACCCCCACGTAGCCTAACTGGGAGACACCTCCCAGTAAGGGGCCAACTGACACCTCATACAGCCAGGTGCCCCTCTGAGATGAAGCTTCCAGAAGAAGGATCAGGCAGCAACATTTGCCCTTCTTGAATATTTGCTGTTCTGCAGCCTCTGCTGGTGATACTCAGGCAAACAGCGTCTGGAGTGAACCTCCAGCAAACTCCAACAGACCTGCAGCTGAGGGTCCTGACCGTTAGAAGGAAAACTGACAGAAAGGACATCCACACCAAAACCCCATCTATCCGTCACCATCATCAAAGACCAAAGGTAGATAAAACCACAAAGATGGGGAGAAACCAGAGCAGAAAAGCTGAAAATTCTAAAAATCNTCCTCAAGTGGGTCCCTGACCCCACGTAGCCTAACTGGGAGACACCTCCCAGTAAGGGGCCAACTGACACCTCATACAGCCAGGTGCCCCTCTGAGATGAAGCTTCCAGAAGAAGGATCAGGCAGCAACATTTGCCCTTCTTGAATATTTGCTGTTCTGCAGCCTCTGCTGGTGATACTCAGGCAAACAGCGTCTGGAGTGAACCTCCAGCAAACTCCAACAGACCTGCAGCTGAGGGTCCTGACCGTTAGAAGGAAAACTGACAGAAAGGACATCCACACCAAAACCCCATCTATCCGTCACCATCATCAAAGACCAAAGGTAGATAAAACCACAAAGATGGGGAGAAACCAGAGCAGAAAAGCTGAAAATTCTAAAAATCAGAGTGTGTCTTCTCCTCCAAAGGAACACAGCTCCTCGCCAGCAACAGAACAAAGCTGGATGGAGAATGGCTTTGACGAGTTGAGAGAAGTAGGCTTCAGATGATCGGTAATAACAAACTTCTCCGAGCTAAAGGAGGATGTTTGAATCCATCGCAAAGAAGCCAAAAACCTTGAGAAAAGATTAGATGAATGTCTAACTAAAATAAATAACATAGGTAAGACCTTAAATGACCTGATGGAGCTGAAGACCATGGTACGAGAACGAAATGACACATGCACAAGCTTTAGTAGCCGATTTGATCAAGTGGAAGAAAGGGTATCAGTGATCGAAGATCAAATGAATGAAATGAAGCAAGAAGAGAAGTTTAGAGAAAAAAGAGTAAAAAGAAATGAACAAAGCCTCCAAGAATTATGGGACTATGTGAAAAGACCAAATCTACGTCTGATTGGTGTACCTGAAAGTGACAGGGAGAATGGAACCAAGTTGGAAAACACTCTTCAGCATATTATCCAGGAGAACTTCCCCAACTTAGCAAGGCAGGCCAGCATTCAAATTCAGGAAATACAGAGAACACCACAAAGATACTCCTTGAGAAGAGCAACTCCAAGAAACATAATTGTCAGATTAACCAAAGTTGAAATGAAGGAAAAAATGTTAACGGCAGCCAGAGAGAAAGGTCGGGTTACCCACAAAGGGAAGCCCATCAGACTAACAGCAGATCTCTCGGCAGAAACTCTATAAGCCAGAAGAGAGTGGGGGCCAATATTTGACACTCTTAAAAGTATTTTCAACTCGGAATTTCATATCCAACCAAACTAAGCTTCATACATGAAGGAGAAATAAAATCCTTTCCAGACAAGCAAATGCTAAGAGATTGTGTCACCACCAGGCCTGCCCTACAACAGCTCCTGAAGGAAACCCTAAACATGGAAAGGAACAACTGGTACCAGCCACTGCAAAAACACGCCAAAATCTAAAGACCATTGATGCTAGGAAGAAACTGCATCACGTAACGAGCAAAATAACCAGCTAACATCATAATGACAGGATCAAATTCACACATAACAATATTAACCTTAAATGTAAATGGGCTAAATGCTCCAATTAAAAGACACAGATTGGCACATTGGATAAAGAGTCAATACCCATCACTGTGCTATATTCAGGAGACCCATCTCACATGCAGAAACACACATAGACTCAAAATAAAGGCATGGAGGAAGATCTACCAAGCAAATGGAAAACAAAAAAAAGCAGGGGTTGCAATCCTAGTCTCTGATAAAACTTAAACCAACAAAGATCAAAAGAGACAAAGAAGGCCATTACATAATGGTAAAGGGATCAATTCAACAAGAAGAGCTAACCAGTCTAAATATATATGCACCCAATACAGGAGCACCCAGATTCATAAAGCAAGTCCTTAGAGACCTACAAAGAGACTTAGACTCCCACACAATAATAATGCGAGACTTTAACACCCCACCGTCAACATTAGACAGATCAACGAGACAGAAAGTTAACAAGGATATCCAGGAATTGAACTCAACTCTGCACCAAGTGAACCTAATAGACATCTACAGAACTCTCCACCCCAAATCAACAGAATATACATTCTTCTCAGCACCACATCGCACTTACTCCAAAATTGACCACATAGTTGGAAGTAAAACACTCCTCAGCAAATGTAAAAGAACAGAAATTATAACAAACTGTCTCTCAGACCACAGTGCAATCAAACTGGAACTCGGGATTAAGAAACTCACTCAAAACCGCTCAACTACATGGAAACCGAACAACCTGCTCCTGAATGACTACTGGGTACATAACAAAATGAAGGCAGAAATAAAGACGTTCTTTGAAACCAACGAGAACAAAGACACAACATACCAGAATCTCTGAGACACATTTAAAGCAGTGTGTAAAGGGAAATTTATAGCACTAAATGGCCACAAGTGAAAGCAGGAAAGATCTAAAATTGACACCCTAACACCACAATTAAAAGAACTAGAGAAGCAAGAGCAAACACATTCAAAAGCTAGCAGAAGGCAAGAAATAACTAAGATCAGAGCAGAACTGAAGGAGATAGAGACACAAAA
>NW_016825936.1:314536-337176 GCF_001698545.2 Rhinopithecus bieti
ACAAACCTGACAAAAACAAGAAATAGGGAAAGGATTCCCTATTTAACAAATGGTGCTGGGAAAACTGGCTAGCCATATGTAGAAAGCTGAAACTGGATCCCTTCCTTACACCTTATACAAAAATTAATTCAAGATGGATTAAAGACTTAAATGTTAGACCTAAAACCATAAAAACCCTAGAAGAAAACCTAGGCAATACCATTCAGGACATAGGCACGGGAAAGGGCTTCATGTCTAAAACACCAAAAGCAATGGCAACAAAAGCCAAAATCGACAAATGGGATCTAATTAAACTATAGAATTTCTGCACAGCAAAAGAAACTACCATCAGAGTGAACAGGCAACCTACAGAATGGGAGAAAATTTTTACAATCTACATGTCTGACAAAGGGCTAATATCCAAAATCTACAAAGAACTTAAACAAATTTACAAGAAAAAATCAAACAACCCCATCAAAAAGTGGGCAAAAGATATGAACAGACACTTCTCAAAAGAAGACATGCATACAGCCAACAGACACATGAAAAAATGCTCATCGTCACTGGCCATCAGAGAAATGCAAATCAAAACCACAATGAGCTACCATCTCATACCAGTTAGAATGGCAATCGTTAAAATGTCAGGAAACAACAGGTGCTGGAGAGGATGTGGAGAAATAGGAACACTTTTACACTGTTGGTGGGACTGTAAACTAGTTCAACCATTGTGGAAGACAGTGTGGCGATTTCTTAAGGATCTAGAACTAGAAACACCATTTGACCCAGCCATCCCATTGCCAGGTATATACCCAAAGGAGTATAAATCATGCTGCTATAAAGACACATGCACACGTATGTTTATTGTGGCACTATTCACAATAGTAAAGACTTGAAACCAACCCAAATGTCCATGAATGATAGACTGGATTAAGATAATGTGGCACATATACACCATGGAATACTATGCAGCCATAAAAAGGGATGAGTTCATGTCTTTTGTAGGAACATGTATGAACCTGGAAACCATCATTCTGAACAAACTATCGCAAGTATACAGAACCAAACACCACATGTTCTCACTCATAGGTGAGTGAGAATTGAACCATGAGAATACTTGGACACAAGGTGGGGAACATCACACCCCAGGGCCTGTTGTAGAGTTGGGGGAGGGATAGCATTAGGAGATATACCTAATGTAAATGTTAACAGGTGCAGCACAGCAACATGGCACATGTATACATATGTAACAAACCTGCTCGTTGTGCACATGTACCCTAGAACTTAAATATATATATATATGTGTGTGTGTGTGTGTGTGTGTGTGTGTTTTATAAACTAAAAGAAGCTACTACGGCACACCTTTAATGTTTTTAGGTAAGTAAAAGGACTAATGTTGTAAAGTTTAGCATTCTGTGCATTGAGGCTGCCCATGGTGCTGGGCTCTGCACTCATTCTGAATTGGTGTGGTCGTGGTGCTTTTGATCACATTCATTGTGGTCCTCTTGAGTCTGTAATGTGTAAACATATTTGGGTCTTTCAATTGTCTTTGAGCTTAGACAAGATTCATTGTAAATGCTCCAGAAGGCAAAGGGACTTTTCCATTGATATATAGTGCATTGTCCCAGTAGTTTTCACACTGATGCTATAAATCAGTTGTCCATTTAAGATTGTCAGCACAAGGAATTCACCAGTGAGGTAGATTTTGTACAATTTTTCGTTTGTAGGGTACGTCAATACCTGTGTCATAGTATCACAGTCACCAATCACTCCATTCTTTGTCTGGATGAGAAGAAATGCAGGCAGGAAAGCTGAAGTCACAGCAGCAGCTGGTGGTGGATTAGAGGCATCAGGGAAAAAAGTGGGATATACCTTCACAGTAGGTGGCCTGCTTTGGGTGGATCTAGAGTGCATAAAAGAGATATCCATTTGCAATTCCTTAAGTCTGGCATCGAGCACTTTGAATCTGTTTCCAACCGCTTGTGTTAAGTTTTCAGTAGCGTCATGCAAGGCGTAAATTTTTCCAGCCAACTGATGTCTCCCTGCCTGAATATTATTTAGCACGTCATTGCTTTCATTGCTGGAATTGTCTTTTTTGTTTCATTCGCAAACATCTTGAGTGTCCACTCTTCTGTCGAATCTGCTTCCATCCCAATTTCATCCTAAGGCGTAGCCAGGGACAAAGTGGGAACAAGTACTTCCTGAGGGAGATTTTCCAACAGCACTGGTGGCGTCTTGAAATCTTAATCTTTGTGTGGAGTTGCTTCTTTTGCATCCATTGGCTGTGACAACTCGAGTGTTCATCTGAACGGCTCTTCCGGTATTTTGGTGACTTTGTCTTGGTCTATCAAGTTCAGTTTTTTTATTCTCACTAGTGCTTAGGGACTATCTCCTGTCATCGATGTGGGAGATTTGCTTCTTCTTTTTCTCTTGGATTCCATAGTTGGCTTGAACCATTTCATGTGTTATCCTGCAGGACTTGAGAATCTCCCACTGTTCATCGGTAAATGCGGATTGACCAGAGTGCTTCAACCTTTTTTTTCTGTATGCATCTCTTAGCTGAGTTTCAGGAATACTTCCTGGTGTTGGCATTCCTTGTCTATAATTTCACATGGCTGAACTAGCTTCAGCTGCGTGATACAGGGCTACTGTGGCGAGGAGCGGAAATGCTGTTGTCATGATCTTGGAAGCATCTGGATGACAAGTTGCCTTTGTATACAGGAACTACTCAGGCCCAGTTGCATTCTTTTTTTTTTTTTTTTTTTTTGAGACAGATTTTCGCTCTCTCGCTCAGGCTAGAGTGCAGTGGCCTGATCTCAGCTCACTGCAAGCTCCGCCTTCTGGGTTCACGCCATTCTCGTGCCTCAGCCTCCCTAGTAGCTGGGACTAGAGGCGCCTGCCACCATGCCCGGTTAATTTTTTATATTTTTAGTAGAGACGGGGTTTCACCCTGTTAGCCAGGATGGTCTCAATCTCCTGACCTCGTGATCCGCCTGCCTCAGCGTCCAGAAGTGCTAGAATTACAGGCATGAGCCACTGCACCTTTGTTTTTTTTTGTTTTTTTGTTTTTTTGTTTTTGGAGACAGAGTCTGGCTCTGTCATCCAGACTGGAGTGCGGTGGCGTGATCTTGGCTCACCCCAGTTGCATTCTTGAGGCATTTTCATTCATCTCCGAACTGGGGTATTTCATCAATTACCCCAAGAATGAGGATCAATGCAGAGTTAAAGTTTCACAGAAAGTTGCTGATACAGTGCTGATCATTGTAGTCATCTGTAATTCTCATGTAACAAGGTGCATCTGAACCATGAATGGTTGCTCAAACCCTCCAACATTTGTAGAAAGAATTCCTATGAGGGCATGATGACACCAGTTGTATCCTGCCATCTTAGACACCTATGTTGAGACATCAAGTTGTGGGTAATTGACATGCATATTGCTAACTCCTGCAGCAGTATGTACTTTTTGAAATGGCTCTCAGTAGCTCCTATATGTGAATTATCTTGTGAATCACAGAAGACACTATCATGATCTTCATTGCAGCACGATAAAGACCAAGGTGGTGGGTTGCATAGTCAGTGACTGGTACAATTGGACATGATTTCGTTCCATAGCTTAGAGGAAGCCAAGTGACTGGAGTTCTGTCGGGTTTGTTCAGGTGAGTCAGTACAGGGAAATGCTTTCTCTTTTGTTTTTTGAGACAGGGTCTTGCTGTATCATCCAGGCTGCAAGGCTGGAGTGCAGTGGCGCTATCATGGCTTACTGCAGCCTTGACCTCCCTGGGCTCAGGTGATCCTCCCACCTCAGCTTCCCATGTAGCTGGGACTACTGGCATGTGCCACCACGCCCAGCTAATTTTTCTATTTTTCTTTTGGTTAGGGATGGGTTTTGCCATATTGCCCAGGCTGGTCTCAAACTCCTGGGCTCAAGTAATCCTCCCACCTTAACCTCCCAAAGTGCTGGGATTACAGGCACAATTTACTGTGCCTGGCCTGGAAATGCTTTCTTAATGAGGGTTTAACACTGCATACTATAATTGTACAAATAGTTAATGGAGAATGGCAATGTCTAACATCATCCTTGTAAAAAACGGATAGTGCAGCTACATGTGCTTCTGTGGCAGGCGTAGGAGCATGGACAACATGTGCCACAATGATTGGGAGACTGTCCTTGGGTACCACTGAACCTGATAGATTATCCACACCTTTGCACTAATATGTTAAAGGATTAGTAGCAGCTTCCCAAGTGATCCTGCCACCTCAGCCTAAGCATCTGGGACTACAGGTGTGTGCCACCAAGCCCAGCTAGTTTTTTAAAAAAAAATTTTGTAGTGGTAAAGTCTCACTTTGTTATCCAGGCTGGCCTCAAACTTCAGGGCTCAAGCAATCCTCCTGCTTTACCTCCCAAAAGTTCTGGGATTACAGGTGTGAGCCACCATGCCTGGCCACAAACTGTTGTAGTATATCCTCCTACTTTGACAAATATACCATCATAATGACAACATTGAAATACATGTTGATATGGTTTGGCACTGTGTCTCCACCCAAATCTCATCTTGTAGCTCCCATAATTCCCACGTGTTGTGGGAGGGACCTGTGGGAGATGATTGAATCATGGGGGTGGGTCTTTCCCATGCTGTTCTCGTGATAGTGAATGGGTCTCACAAGATCTGCTGGTTTTGAAAAACGGGAGTTTCTCTGCATGAGCTCTTTTTGCACGTAAGATGTGACTTGCTCCTCCTTGCCTTCCACCATGATTATGAGGCCTCCCCAGCCATGTGAAACTGTAAGTCCAATTAAACCTCTTTCTTTTGTAAATTGCCCAGTCTCAAGTATGTCTTTATCAACAGTGTGAAAACGGACTAATATGTATGTATATATGCATACCTGTTGATACCAAATAAATGCAGTGAGTGCAACTTGAAAATGTATTTTACTGTTGTCAAAGCTGTGACTTGCTTTAGGAAGAGGCAGTGGTGCACACACATGAGCATCCCAAACCCAGCATGCTGAGGCTTATTCCCACTCCTTGCAGATAGTCATTTCTTGGCCATCCCTCAGGCTCAGAGCATACACATGGGCAATGCAGTCTGCTGGACTGCCCCAGGAAGAAATCCTTGCAGGCTCCTACATGTCCTGAAGACTGCTTGGAAAGGAAATTTGGGAATCTTTTATAAATCGAATGTGATCCCAAAAGGGATGGTCCAGACTCTAGGTGGGCATACCCGTTGCTTCAAGAGATCTTTGCCTCCATATGATGGCAGCAGCTCAGAGCTAGGCTCCTTCTTGCCCAGATCTGAGTTGATACCGATGGGGTGAACTAGAGCCCAAAGGAACACACTTTCTGAAACTGGAAAATGAATGGATAAGAAGTAACTGACTTGGCAGACACAAAAAGGCTCAATTCTCAAACAACAGTGGGGAAAGAGAAGAACCAATCTGATTTACATGACAAAATCCTTAAGACTTTGGAACTGGAAGGAAGGTATTAGGTTCAGGAATTTCCAGAAGTGAGGCTTTTCAATAAGAAGGAAGGGTTGAGAGCTGTTAAGAGTGTTAAGATTCCTAGTTCCTCTTTCTTACTCCGTGCTTGTAGGGAAACCTCTCCTTTCCCACCCAGGAATGAAACTAAGCTTATTAGCTGGACAGAGATAAAGGCTTGTGGACCAAGAGGAGCCTGGCAGGCATGACCGAAGGCAGGGTGCCACACTGAAAAGATGAGAGTTAAACCAAGCTATGTCTGTGGAAAGTGGAGACCCCACTTGTACCTCCAGTCATCTCCCCACATTCTGTTTCAGAAGCTTTGTAGCCAGGCAAAACATTAGATCTTCTCTGGAAAACATGATCAGATCTTTGCAGTCAACAGGCTCTCCTCATCTGCTTAAAATTCCAGTCAGATTTTTAGTGTTCTACAACCAACGATTAGCAGAAGTCTGAAGAAATCTTCTAAAAAGAAAAGAAGAATAAAGCTTTCTGTAGGAAACCAATTGCACGTGAAACAAACTTCAAAGAAATAATATCCTTAAATAAATATTTTTAAAAAGATAGCACCTGTGGATAAAGAACAGGCCTCCATAAAAGGAAATATTCTGAGAATATAAAAGAGCTCTTGGAAATTAAAAATTAAAAACTCGATGGTAAAATGTCCAATAAATGGTTAGAAAATAACGTTGAGGAAACCTCTTTAGAAAGTAGAATAAAATGGTAAACATCTAACATACAGGTGAGAAAAAAAATCATAAAAGTAGCCCCAAAGAATAAAAGGCATTCAGAAAGGACAATAACACACACACACAAAGAGAGAATGTGATACACTGAATAATTTCAAGAAAAATCTCCAAAATGAAAAGTCCTGAGTTCTCAGATTGAAAGGTTCACCACTATCCAGAAAAATGAATGAAAATAGATCCATATAGAGAAAACCTATGTGGAATATCAAATTACTAGGGCACCACGGAGAAATTTCTACAAACTTCCAGGGAGAAAGGAGAGAGGAAGAACAGCAACAAAAGAATCCAGGTGATGAGACACTTCTCAACAGCAAAACTGGAAGCTAGATATATTAGGGCAATTTCTACAACATTCCAAAGGAAATCAAAATTTCTAGCCAGGAATCTTATACCCAGACATGCTATTAGTTAATGTGAAGCTAGAATAAAGACATTTTAAGACACATGAGTCCCCACATTTTGCCTCTATCTAACCTTCTCAAGAAGCTACTGAAAGATGTGTAGCATCAAGAAAAAAGCATGCAAGAAATAGGAAGGTATGTTGTGTCAGAGACAATTCTATGTGTTTACTATACGATTTCCTCTTCTCAGCTCACAGGAAGACTACATATCCCAGCATCCTTTGTAGTTGTATTGGAGCTAATATAGTCAGCCTTCTCTTCTGACATTCTTTCATGTCAGAGGAGAAAAAATTTTAGATAAAACTGCTTTCAGGCCGGGCATGGTGGCTCACGCCTGTAATCCCAGCACTTTGGCAGGCCGAGGCGGGTGGATCTAGAGGTCAGGAGTTCAAGACCAGCCTGACCAACATGATGAAACCCTGTCTCTATTAAAAATACAAAAATTAGCCAGACATGGTGGCACACGCCTGTAGTCCCAGCTACTTGGGAGGCTGAGGCAGAAGAATCGCCGGAACCCAGGAGGCAGAGGTTGTAGTGAGCCGAGACCACGCCACTGCACTCCAGCCTCAGTGAGAGAGTGAGACTTCATCTCAAAAAAAACAAAAAACCAAAAAACAAAACAAAAGAAACTGCTTTTAATGGTTAATTTTGTGACACTGGCTTTGATGGTAGCCATTGTACAGCCATCCCATTGAGAGAAATGAGCCTGGTTGTGTTGGAGGTATAAAAAAGTCCTGACAGTCAAATGACTCATTACCTTGTTTATCTACATTGTTCCATTTTCCTGTACACCCTCTGACTTTAACAGATGGCTCAAAAAATGATGTTCCTGTCCATGATTTCTTCTTGAATAAACCAAAAACACACTTGCTGCGCTTCCCCGACTTTTCAGACGATGTTGTAAAACTAGTCATGGTATATCAGCACGTACAGATCATTGCTGCTGTAGAACACTTTACTCCGTTTTTTCTCCTCTTTCTCTTAAATCAGGGGTCAGCAAACCATGCTCATGGGCCAAATCTGACCCATCCCTTTTTGTGTGTGATCTGCAAGTTCTACGAATGGCTTTACTTTTGCCTCTTCTCAATTAATATATAAAGCATAAAAGTGGTAGTGAGAACAGAATCAAGGAGACTTTATAATAAAGGGGACCCAGGTATTGAGTCTATAAATAATAACAGGTATTAATCTGTCAACTTCTCAAAGAAACAGTTTCGTTTATTATCTCCAGTGTTTAGTACACTGCTTGTCACAGCGTCTGTGATGGTAAATTCTCCTTGGATTAACTGTCATCTCAGTACCTGATTCATTGTAGGTTCTTGACAAATGCATGAGTAATTGGGTAAACAACAAAGAGTTATTGTGGAGCCTCTGTTACATGTGGAGCACAGTGGGGTAATGAGTGAATATAAGAAGTGGACCTTGAATTTAAGATTCTTAAAATCTCATGAGATTAAAATACTTTATGATTATGATGTCAATAGACAATTATCAGTTGAATTATGTAGAATAGACCATTGCTTTCAAACTGGGGTGCTTAGACCCCTGGGGTCTTCTTTCCTGGCATTACAGAGTTCTCTTTTCCCATTTTTCCTTTTCTATAGCCTACCTCTTCATCTAAGAAAGGTAAACATTTCACCTTTCTAATTCTTACTATGGCTTATTGCTCTGGGCTGTATCTCCCAGGGCACAGATAATTTGAAATACTGACTTGAAAGAAGGGTCGTTTAATTGATTAAATGAAAGATTCTCAAAATCTGTCTTTTACTATCTTGAATGTATTTCTCTTAAAAATGAAGGATGGCATTAGAAATGGGGACATTTTGGCTTTTGTTGTGTGTTCTGAAGTCAGAAACACTAACTGTAGTCATGGGCCTAACTTTCATTTAATGACCTACTCTTTCATCCCCCACCATTATCAAGAAATTCATAGCTCTTGACAAAGATAAAGCAAAAAGCAAAAGCATTGATAAGAAATAATGAAAGTTAAAATGGCTTCCACCTTTCTACCCTCCCCTCAGACATATTTCATTAGATTGGTTTTTCCTACATCCCAATGCTTATCCTTAGAATAAGTCACTAACCAAAAAGAAAAGCGCCTGTTAACAGCACAGGTAGAATAAGTTAGTGATGATTAATTTAAAATGTGTAACTAGAGTATTTTTAGGGACTATCAAATTTTCAAGTTACCTTGGATAAAGCCTATGGATAAATATGCTTTTGTATGTCATTCCTTTTAGTTTAAATATACTTTATAATAATAAGCATATTTAAATTACAATGTTCACCTAATTTCGCCTTATAAAATGTTTAATATTTTCTACTTTTGTTATAAAATAAAGACATGAAAGCATGAGGAAAATTAATGAAGTACAGTTTTTTATGGTATATAACTTTCTCTTTGTTTACATAAAACAGGTTTGATTACATTTAATGAAGTAAATGGTGAAATTCCTTAATCTCATACATTATTCTTATTTAATTTTTCTAATAAGCTAGTAGCTTATGGGATACAGGCAACATTCACAGGACATGTTTAGAATAAATAAAGGCCAAAAAATATCTTGTGAGACACAGGCAGAATCCATAAGCATCTATTAAATATAATAGATAGTAGGTAACCTGTAAGATATGGATTGTTTGAGACCAGGAGTTCAAGACTAGCCTGGGCCAAATAGCAAGATCCTATCTCTAGTTAAACAGAAGAAATGGAATGTGTGATGGAAAAAACAAGAGATTTACTTACAGATACAAAGACATGGAAAGACCAAGTCTTAAAATATGATGCTGCCACTTCTGGGCTGACAACTAAGTCATACTTAAATTGTCCATCCACTGGTGACTCCTGGTATGGCCTTATTTTGGCCCCACATGTGCTCTGCCTAAGAAATTCAGTCGAAGCCTAAAGCCGGTGAGCTGACTGATTCCCAAGCACTAGCTGTGGCCAGGCACACTTTATCCTGAGTCTCTCAGATGAGCTGGTGTTTGTTTTGGCTCCAGGTACTTTCTGTTCACTCTTCTTCTTCTTTTTTTTTTTTTTTTTAAGAGATGGGGTTTCACCATGTTGCCCAGGCTGGTCTCACATTTCTGCTCTCAAGCGATCCTCCTGCCTCAGCCTCCTAAAGTGGTAGATATGAGCCACTGCACCTGGCCTAAACCCCCCGTTAAAACCTCAGCTCTGGTCTTCATAACCTCACCACCCATGGGGGAGATTGAAGCAGGAAAAGACACTATGTGAACACTGTGTGATCCCCAAACTTTGGAAAGTATGGTGTTCCAATCCTTGTCTGTATGGGGATGTCTTGTCTGGGTTCTAGGCACTTTAGCCTTTCTGGGGCTCTTCCTGCATGAAGAAATATTAAAAATATTTACTACTGAATTAGAATGAAGACTAGTATAATCTGGGGTAGATTACATTCATTCTTTCTTTCTGACTTAAAAAAAATTAAAACAGTTTTGTGGGCTCCTAAAGATGGATGGTCCCTGGGCATTGTGTCTGTGGTGCCTCATGGAGAAGCTGACCCTGGTTCAACGTTCTTATACCCTATCCTAAGTGTATTAACTTAACCCATCTCTTTCCCTTGCCTCTTGTTATATTTTAAATTGATTAAATAGCTCATGTGATTCAAGTATTTAAATTTGGTTGGTGAGCCTTTCTGTTCCGTGACCTTTGAGATAGCTTCTTGACAGCATACTTGGAGGGTACCATTGCATCAAGGTAATTCCCCCTACAACATTCCCCAAAGTCAAACATCCGCATTTAGTACACACATGCATACCAGCCTAACAATGAGTACCTTCTCTTTCATTCTAGGCCTCCTTTAGTAAAGAACTTATCATTTTAACCACATATTAAATGTTACACCATTACAAGTTAATTAATGAAAAGCAGAAAATAGATATATTCTCAATTTTATAACTTACAAAATTATAATGAATGATTTTATAATTATAATGTGTAACTAATTATATTAGACCAATATCATTTTAATCCTAACAACTTCTAGTAATTTATATTATGGTATTATAAAGTTATATGATTCATGCCTTTCCCAGTAGATTTTAGAATTCATTTTTTTTGGATAAAAAATTAACTCAGTGTCTTTTTTTCTGATAGACTGATTTAGCTGATTGATTATCTTGAGAAGGAGTGCTGGCTTTGCTAACGAGGCTATGTGGTAAATTTTTTTTATAAACTGAGTGAGCTAAATATGTAGCTCCAAGGTTTTGACTATATATATACTCTACATGTATATTGGTATATCATATATTTACATATGTAATTAGAAAAAGTATATTGAAATAATTTATTTTCATAGCATTTTCCAAGTACACTGAATTAAACAAGATAACTAAAAAAAAAAAAAAAAAAAAAAAATCACATGCAAAAATGGCATCAGTTGGTCTAAGCTCTGCACTTGGCCATAATCTGGCTTCAATGTCTTTTGCAGCGGGCAGGATGACCCCCAAATATGTCCATGCTCTAATCCCTGGAAACTGAATATGTTACATTACACGGTAAAGGGGATTTTGCTGATGTAATTAAGGTTATGAACCTTAAAATAGGGGGACTATCTTTGATTATTCAGGTGGGCCCAAACTTATCCCATGAGCCTTTAAAAGAAATGAACTTTCCCTAGCTTGGGACAGAGGATGTATCAGAAGATAGAAGGGGTTGAAGCATAAGAAGCATTTTACTCACTGTTGTTGGCTTTAAATATGAAGACAGCATCCAGAATCAAGGCTCTTGGAGCAGATAACAACCTCTGACTGACAGCCAGCAAGGAAGTGGGAACCTCAGTGCCACTGCTGAAAGGAGCCGAACTCTGCCAACAACCTGCGTGGGCCTGGCAGCGTGTTCTCTCCGAGAGCCTCCACAGAAGAGCCAAGGCCAGGCAGTGCCTTGATTTTGGCCTTGAGATTGGGAGGAAAGAAGCCAGCCGAGCCTGTCCTACAGAACAGTGAGTTTTCTGAATGACAGACTTGTGAGATAATAAATTTGTGTGGTGTTAAGCCACTGAATTGGTGGTAATTTATTGCAGCAGCAATAGAAAAATGAATATATGCCTCTTTGCTTTCAAGAAAGAGTCACTTCTGCAACTGGTTTGTTGGTTTGTTAACTTTCTATTTTATTCCACCTGGGAAAGTGGTCTTTACAGAGGAAAACACAACTGTCCATGTTTCAGTCACACTGTGGGCCTCTTGAGTCATCATTGTAATGACTCTAGTAGCATTCAATTGAAATGAAGCAAAATGCAAAGAGATTAATTTTGGAAGTCCCTTATTTATTTTTTAACGGCCTAAAAAAATCAGGGATGGGCTACTTTTCTGTGAGGTTAGTGGCCACAGCTCTGGGAAATGAGTCAACTAACCCTGGACTCAACATTATTTAACTGAGCTTTAGGTCCTTCACAATGGAAAGGAGAATTGGAATACTACATTATTAAACAGCCTCAACTCCTTGCAGGTCAATCATAACACAAGAGTTCAGAAAAATGTTCGAAAGAGCACTTTAGGTTCAAGTCTCATTCTTGAGTCTATTCTTGGTCTATGCTGAGAGGGAAGATTTTCAAGTGGTTCCTGTTCTATCCAATTCATCCCAGGCTCCTCCATGATCCTGAGTCCTATGTACTCAGTCCAATAGGCAGTCTCTGATCTTCATTCCCTTTGAAGTGTATTGGGAAAACCACCCTCATCTTTATACCCCTGCTGCTCCCTTACTAGTCTCCTCAGTTCCAGGAAACTACCTTGTCTTCTTCTCAGTCACAGGCTAGTCATTCAGTTCTACTTGATTCTCCTCTGGATGAGAATGAAATGGTGATGGTGATTGGTTGTGAAGCAGGAAGTGAGCTCTTCAGGTCCTTTGGGTAGAACTATAAGATAAGCAGCCCTTTGACATTGCCAACATGAGCCTCCTCTTTTAATAATTCCAATGAATTATGGTCAAAGAGTCTTTGATTCCCCTACCACCTTAAGCGGAATTGCCAAAAGCTACTATATTATTCTAGCTTTGTTACATAGCATGACCCAAGACAAGAGTTGGGAAACGGAAAATAGAACTATGACAGGTTAGTGGAACTTGAAGAGAGTGAGGTTTTGTGGACAGAAACGAACTGCGTCCTTCAGTCAACAAATGCAGTCAGCCTATGGCAATCCCATGGGAAGGGAGCTGGGGAACAGATACTCTGACTTGACTTCTCTTTATTTATCTGGTCTTCTGCAGGCTTCCCCCATTAACTGTAATAAACTAGAAGCTAGAAGGAAAGGCAATCCTGTTCTTCAGTCCATCCAGATCAGTCTCACAGGGCATGGGCAGCTTGGAAATCAGACCTGGAGATGAAATGAGGGTTATCCAGCAGCTCTGGATAGCATGAAATCAAAGACAGTCATGATCCCAGTAAGGCTCTTGGGATAAGGTCCTAGAGCTTTATAAGAGTAGGGGCACAGAGATTGAGGAAGCAGGAGTGTGCAGCAGTGGCTGTGTTCTCAGGGATCTGAGGAAAGTGACACATGGCATCACAGGAATGGCACTGGGGCATTGTGGAACATCCTGATAACTACCTCAGCTCCAGAGGATGTATTTGTATTTGCACGCACTTCAGTGAGAGCTCTGGCCTCCTCATTTAAAGCAATGGCACTCAGGTCTCCTGAAATCAGTGTGCCTGTGTGTGTGTGTGTGTGTGTGTGAACATGCATTTAATGCTAGGAAAACAAGGGTTAGAATGTACAAGACACACTTTGGAATTAGTGTCTCATTCATAAATAATCCTTTTACTCTGGGAACAACTCTTACTGTATAGGAGATGGTTTATCAGTGGCACATGTATACTGAATAACACTGCTCCTTTGGCTGCAGCTGAGTGATTCAGGAATGGAGATCTGACCTTTGTCAGGCCAATTTGAAGCCTTCCCCAGGATTTTTCCAGCTGGAAATATACAAAAATAACTTTGTTTTTCTAGTCTGGGCGAAGGAGACATTACTAGGTGGGGTATTCAACAGTTGCTGGATGCCCTATTTCCTGGCACATGGAAGAAGCCATCTGCTTTGACAGGAAACCAAGCCCATCCATAAGAAGCACAGACAAGATATAGAGAAGAGCCCAGGAAATACTCAGTTTAAATTGTTTTTGAAGCTTCACCCCGACCTTGCCATTTGAGTATTGAATCCTTTAGTAAAGTAAATTACCCAGTATTCCTTTAACAAATAGCATTCTTCTTTGTCAAAGCTTGCTTGAGTTGTATTTTCAACAGAGTCCTGACTAATACAGTTGATACAGTTAATAGTCCAAGCTAATTTTTCCATGCATAGCACAGATGATAGTAGGGATCCAATGACAGGAAGTCAGAAGCTAGAGAGATCCTTATAGACAGGCAAGGTAAGATGAGAAGCTTGAATAAAGCTTTGACCTAGAAGGATGGGGAGGATTCTTTGGCTGCAGAGTACTGTACTCCAGGCAAGGAGATGATCAGAAGGAAGGTGGCACCAATTCCAAAGACATATTTATGGTCAAGGACTAGTTGGAATCAAAATGCATGAAGTGGGAGATGAGATTGGAAAGGAGCTTCACTGTTGAGGACTTTGAATGCCAGGCTAAGACATTTGTGCTTTATTGTAACATAGGGAGACATTGAAGTATTTGAACATGGAGGTGATATATGAAAGTTGTATTTTAGGAATATTGACCAGATCGCATACAGGATGAGATAAAGAGAGTAAGAAGTGGTGTTATTAAGTTGGTGCAAAAGTTATTGCAGTTTTTGACATTAAAAGTAATGGCAAAAACTGCAAACTGCAATTACTTGTGCAGCAACCTCAGACACCCAAATTGGAAGGCAATTGCAGTCTTCCTGGTATGAGTGCCCAGGGCCTGGACTAGGGAATTAGAAGTGGCAATTGAAAGGAGAGAGGGCATGTCTTATTCATCTGTTTCCTTCACATCACTTAGAGTAACTGTCACCTTGTAGGCGCTCATCAAATTCTCGTAAATAAATAAGGAATTCGCATCAAGTAGTTATATATATAATCAACATGTATTAAGATATTTTAGGTTACAATTTTAAAGTTACTCCCGAAAACCATGTTGTTGAATTACTGAGGACATTTAGTCTGAATATTGTAGTTGACAGTGGATTTCATAACAATCTCAGGTAAATTAATTAGAGAATTATATGCGATTTTTTGTTATGAACTAGAAAGCACAATATCTTCAACCACTTAAAATGTTATTTGGTATTATACAATCAAAACTTCTATGAGCTCAATGGAAATAGAGAAATTTTCTTTTTCCTTATACATTATCTTTAGAGAGAATAGCTAGAACAAAGATAATCAATAATGATGCAGGAAGATAGACACCTTATATATTCCATGGATTTCATATCTTAAGTACTATACTTTCAATACTTGATTATTTTATCTTCCTTTCATTAATAGAATACCATGCCACTCTCCCATCCTTGAATTTTGGAAGAGCAATGCATGCACAGATGGAGGTTGTATTTCTTAGCTTCACTTGAAGTTAGATGTGACCATGTGAATAAGATGTCCCAATAAAATGTGAATAAGAGGAATATGTACAATTTCTGTGTCACCTCCATTCAAGGAAATTACTTGTTCTCTATGCCCTCATTTTCTCCTTCTTGTCAGTTGGAAGGCAGACATGGTAGCAAACAAGTTTGGATCATAGAAAAGCTTTGATCATACCCTTAGAAGACAACTGAGCAACAAGATGGAGGATACCTGCGACCCCTTGGGACCTTGTAGAATAGAGAGAATCACCTGTCTTAGACTGTTAGGTGGATCTGGCTTGAAATTAAGTTTCAAAAATTATCGTGGTAAAGGTGATTGGACGTGCATCCTGAAGGACTCTGAATGCCAGGATAGAGAATAGCGAATCAACATCATAAATATTGGGGAGCTTGAAGTTTCATTTTTTGTTTTGTTTGTTTGTTTTTAAAGCAGGTGCTTAGCAATCAGGGAATAGAATATCTTCGGAAGGCAGTAGTGCAGTATGGAAGATGGATTGGAGAGCTGAAACCTGATGTCAATTGAGAACTCATTGAAATAATTTTGGAACAAGATGAGGACTCTATCTAGATTAGTGTTAGTAGAAATAGAAAGGGAAGATTGAATTTAAGAGATATTAGGGAAATGTTCTAGTGTGGGGTAGCTTTGAAAATGTGCGTGGGTAGAGGGTAAGAAACCAGGGAAGGAGGAACCAGCAATGCAAAACTGTCCAGGGACAGAGGGAGAATCACTGATGGAGTCAGATCTTGTATGAGGAGGGAAAAGGCAAGATTGAAGGCTTATGTGACCTTTTGCACGTCTTTTTTTCCTCATGTTTTAGTTCTTAATTACATCAGTAGTTAAAACCTCAGTTTGTGGAATCAGACAGATCCAGTAATGTGCTAGCACTGTTCTGTATCAGCTACTAGAGCTGATTGCTAAATTTTCAGGAACTTTGAGAGCTAGTTGTTAAACACAGCATTAGAAAAATCAAACTACATAAACTTATAATTAAATAAATTACATTAAAAACAAAAGTCAGAAATACTATAAACTTATTGTTTCGTAGTTGTTTTCTCTCAATTTTCTATTATTTTTGTTGTTGAAGTTATTTATATCCCTCATATCAGTATGAAGAGAATGCCATATAGTGGTTTGCTACTGTGCCTCTCTTGATAATTCTGTTTTCAGTGATGTCATGTTGATAGCTTGAAATCCTTGTAGCATTGGTGGGAGTATTTACATCCCAGAAATTGGTAAACATTAAAAGTTAGGTCTTGGTTTATTTTGTTGATTGTCTAGACCAGGGATTGGCAAACTGTAGCCTGCAGACCTGCCACCTGTTGTTGTAAATTAAGTCTTACTTACTGGAACACAGTCACTTCCTTTTATTTATTTATTTATTTATTTATTTATTTATTGTTTATGTTATGTTATTTATTTATTATGCTATGTTATTTATTGTTTAGGTTATGTTAAATAAATAACCATATGTTACTTATTTATTGTTTATGGTTACTGCCATAGTAACCAGTAACCAGTAACCATACTGCCAGCCCAGTTCCCCCACCATCTCATACCCAAACATGTAGTACAAGGGTCTTGGGATCACCCAGCTCAGTCCAACACTGTTGACACCTAAACACTCCTCCTGGGTAGTGGGGGGGGGTCTGAAGTTGTGCCCACTCAAACTGCCACTACTACCATAGCTGACATCCACCCACATACACTACCTATGTGTTTGGGGACTGGCCTGCCCAGTCTGTTGCAGTCATCATAACAATGGCACAGATTGGTTGGGTCCCAGAGGGTTGTACCACCACTGCTACTGCCATTTCCCATAGTATGCCCACTGCCCAGGGGCTTGATAAACCACCCAACTACTTGGCCCACCACTGCCATTCCTGGCACCTGAGCAAGACACCTGGAGACCCAAGAATGGGCCTGCCTGGGACCACTAACACCATTGCTAGTGTATGCCACCCTGGGTCCCAAGGACAGCCATGCTCAGTCCACTGTTGCCACTAGTGAAGCTCAAAGACTATCTGACTTGGCATCCCAGTCCTCAACAAAATTTCACTATAGCCTCTACTAACAACTGTACCTTAAGTTACCAAGGAAATAACAGCCACCACTAATGCTATTTATAGCTGGAGAAATCAAACAAATACTGCACTGCTGTACACATTCAGAATCAAAGCCAAAGTGTCCTACCCAACCTGTACCACAGATACATCTCCAGGAAAATGTTCTTCTCTACGAAAGCAAATTCAAAAATTAGAAGGGACTGTTATACAACATGTGTAGATATCAATGTAAGGACACAGGAACATGAAAAAGCAAAGAAATATGACACCTCCAAAGGAGCACAATAATTCTCCAGTAACAGATCCTGATAAAAAATAAATGTATAAAATCCCAGAAAATAAATAATTCAAAATGGGTACTAAAGAATCTCAGTGAGATACAACAAAGTACTGAAGAATAATATCAAGAAATCAGAAAAGCAATTCAAGATATGAATGAGATGTTTGTCAATGAGATAGACATCAAAAAAGAACCAAACAAATTCTGGAACTGAAGAATGCATTGAATAAAATAAAAGTACACTCAAAGGCTTGAAGACAGATCTTTTGTAATAACCCAGTCAGACAAAAACAATAAAAAAAGATTAAAAAATAACAAGCAAACCCTATGTGACATATGGGACACTATAAAGCAAATAAAGATTCAAACTTTTGGTGACCCAGAGGCTGAAGTGGAAACTAAAGGGTTAGGAAAACTACATAACGAAATAATAGATGAAAACTTCTCAAGTCTAGCAGGAGATTTAGACATCCAGATACAGGAGGCCCAAAGTTCTTTAATTAGATACAGTTCCAAAAGGTCTTCTCCACAGCACATTATAGTCAAACTGTCAAAAGTTAAAGACAAAGAGAAAATTCTAAAAAATAGCAAGAGAAAAGCTTTAGTCACTTATTAAAGAAAACTCCTATCAGACTAATAGTGAATTTCTCCACAGAAACCTTACAGGCCAGGAGAGAATGAGATGATATATTCAAACTGTTAAAAGGGAAAAATTGTCAGCCAAGGACACTACCCAGCAAAGTTATATGTCATAAACGAAAGAGAAATAAAGTATTTTCCAGACAAGCAAAAGCTGAGGGAATTCATCACTGCTAGCCTGGATGTACAAGAAATGCTTAAGGAAGTTCTATATTAGAAGCAAAAGAATGATAACTATCATCATGAAAACATACAAAAATATAAAAACCACCAGTAGGGCAAACACACAAGCAAGGAGGAGAAAAAAACTTAAATGTTACAACTATAGAGTATCAGCAAACCATAATGACAAGAGATGAGGAAAGGCATAAAGAATATACAAAACAACCAGAAATCAATTGATAAAATGACAGGAATAAGCCCTCACATATCAATACTAACTTTAAATATAAATGGATTAAACTTTCCTCTTAAAATATATACACTGGAATAAATAAAAGAATGACCCAAACAAGAAACTCATTTCACTTGTAAGTACACATATAAACTAAAAGGAAAGGGATGGAAAAAGATATTTCATGCAAATGAAAACCAAAAGCAAGCAGTAGTTAAATCAGATAAAACAGACTTTAAGTCAAAAACCATAAAAAGAGACAAAGAATGTCATTATATAATGACAAGAGGATCACTTCAGCAAGAAGATATTCTAAACATATATGCACCCAATGTGGGAGCACCCAGACATATAAAGCAAATATTACTAGGTAGAAAGAGATAGACTCCAATATAATAACTGTTGGCAATTTCAACAACCCATCTTCAGCATTGGACAAATCATGTAGACAGAACATTAACAAAGAAATGGTTGATTTAGAGTGCACGTTAGACCAAATGGACCTAATAGACGTTTAGAGAACATTTCATTTAACAGCTATAGAATACACTTTATTCTCATCAGCACATGGAACATTCTCCAGAATAGACCACACGTTAGGATACAAAACAATTCTCAACAAATTTTAGAACCTGAAATACATCAAATATCTTTTCAGACCCCAGAGGGATAAAACTAGAAAACAATAACAAAAGAAACTTTGGAAACTGTACAAATACATAGAAAGTGAACAACATGCTCCTGAATAACCTTCGGGTCAAGGAAGAAACTAAGGAAGAAATAAACAAATTTCTTGAAACAAGTGAAAATCAAAACACAACTTGCAGAAACCGATGGGATACAGCAAAAGAAGTGCTGTATAAAGCTGTTAAAAAGAATATTGTACTTTTATTATTTATAAATTATGGTATACCTATCTTTTATAATTTGTAATAAAGATACAATGCATAATATACACAATTTTTTGGAGAACAGTTACCAGCACACTGCTGGACAGATCTAGGTTTAAGTTACAAGAATTTTAAGTAAGTAATTTATTCTTTCTAAGCCACAGTGTCTGTCCATATTTGCACTCTATTATAGCAAGAAGTTACTAATATTATTTATTAGATAAGGGGTAGTGATATGGTTTGGCTATGTACCCTGCCAAATCTCATCTTGAATTCCCACATGTTGTGGGAAAGACTCGGTGGGAGGTAATTGAATCACAGAGGGAGGGCTTTCCTGTGCTGTTCTTGTGATAGTGAACAAGTCTCACAAGATCTGATGGTTATATTAAAAACGGGACTTTCCCTGCACAAGCTCTCTTCTCTTATCTGCTGCCATGTGAGACATGTCTTTCACCTTGCACCATGATTGTGTGGCTTCCCCAGTCACGTGGAACTGCAAGTGCAATAAATCTCTTTCTTTTGAAAATTGCCCAGTCTCAAGGATGTCTTTATGAGCAGCATGAAAACACACTAATACAGGTAGCAACCTTTTTCTTTTTACAGCCAGAAAGTAAGTATATTTGACTTTGTGAGCCATATTGTTCCTGTTACAACTATTCAATTCTGTCACTGTAGCATGAAAGCAGCCATAGACAATACATTAATGAATGACTGTGGCTGTGTTCCTATAAAACTTTACTGAATAAACAGGTAGTAGGCTGCATTTGGCCCATGAGCTATAGATTGCTGAATCCTGCACTAGATTATACATTTCTTGAGAGTGAGAATTATGCCTATCTTGATAAAACTTGTATCCTTAGAACTTGACACAGTTCCTAGCACACATAGCAAAAGATAATAAATATTTGTTGAACTGTTAATACAAAACAGCAGTAAAAATGAATGTACTAATGCCGCCTGAAACAACATGGTTAGCACTCACAAACATCATGTTTAGCAAGAAAAGCCAGAGGCAAAAGAAAACATACTGCAAAGATCCATTTCTACAAAGTTCAAAAACAGGCAAAACTGGACTCCTGCTTCCAGTCATGATGGGGTAACAGATTTAATTTAGCCTCCCACTTCAAACAACTAAAAATGAAGACAAACTCTATGATACAATAATTTATGACAATGGGAAACAGGCAGCACTGGACTTGAACTTCCAAGAAAAAAGAGAAAAAAGAAACAAATAGAGTAAGTCCTATAATCATTTCAGTTTAATTTCTAGATACAGTTTCTAGATTGCAGCACGGGATGGAGGAACTCAAACCCAAATCCTGGTTGTCTTGCTGAGTGAAGGAGACAGGGCTAAGAATTTGGGAATCCAATGAGGCTAGAACTTGGAGACGAGGAAGATCAGTAGAGAGCTCCAGAGATCTGTAGAGATGTCCCCTTGTATCTTTGGTTGAGTGTTAATCTGCACCTAAGGGCAGAGAAAATTACGCTAGGCCAAGAAAAAAAACACTGGAAAACACTAACTAATTTCTAGAATTCACACATAGTGAAGAAAATCTTATGTTACTATGACTGAGAATGGAAAGATATCATAATACATGGGACATTGGATAGAATCCTCAGAAGGGTGTATTATTAGTAGTGGGATGAATTAGCTCTAAAACAGTGGTTACTCTGGATTAACCTTAATATTGCATGACAGCACCTCTGAAAAAGATCAAATTGATTTAAAGTAAGTGCAAACCAGAATAAGGTCCAATACAATATTAAGCAATAAAACAAAATATCACACCTCAAAATCTAAAATTTATGTGGATCAACTAATCAAAAATTACTAAGTATTTTCAGAAGAGGAAAACATGGCCCATAACAAGGGAAAAAACCTAGTCTGTAAAACAGACCCAGAAATGATACAAAATATAAAATTAACAAAAAATTAAACCAGCTTATAAACATGCCCCATTCATTGATTTAAGAAAAGTGAGTAAAGCATAGACACAATGAGGAGAGAAATGGAAGTTATAAGAAGATTCAAATAGAATTTCTAGCTATGAAAAATGTAATAGAAATAAAAAAGACTCTGGATGAGATTAGCAGCAGAGTAGATACCATAAAAAAATAAGTGAACCCAAAGGTACAGCAATAGGAATTATCCAAAAAGAAGTACGATGAGAAAAAATACTTAAAACAGAATAAACAGAGCATGACTTTTCTGTATAAAAGCACTAAATGGTCTAAAATATGTGTCATTGGAGTCCCAAGGTAGAAAAAAAATGAGAAGAAACAGTAAATGAACATTTTCCATAAGAAATGAAATTTATAAAGCAATCCAAACAGATAAATGAATCCCAAACAGAATAAATATAAAAGAACCAGACTGAAGAACCACCACATTGTAATCAAATTGATGAAAATCATTAATAAAGGGAATTTTACAAGCAGTCAGAGAAAACCAAACATTACAAACCAGATAAGGTTGATGCCAGACTTTAAATCAGAAACTAGGTAAATCAAAAGAAAATTGAGCAGCATTTTTACTTCATGAGAAACGGGTGCAGGAAACAAAACAAAAACAAAACAAAATACTGTTAAGTGATAATTCAATAACATGTAATCATATAAAATGATTTTAAAAGGAATTTTAATATAAAATGGAGCTTGAAGAATTCACTACCAGCAAGTTTCCAATGTAAGAAGGTTTTGAAAAGGTCTTTTGCGGGAGGGAAATAATGGAAGAAATTTGGCTCTATGCAAGTAATTGAAGAATGTTGGAAGAGGTAAATATACTGGTACGTATAACAGACTTTTGTCCTCATTTAAAATTTTTTTAAAAATTCACTGCTTGAAACAACAATAATAATGTGTTGTGGAATTTATAACACATATAGAACTATACATATTAGGACAAAGGACAGGAGAAAGAAAATGGAATTATACCCTTGTAAACGTGTTACAATATACATGAAGTCGTTAAAGTAATATATGGAGATAGACGATGTTAAGTCAAATATATGTATTTTAAGCCCTAGAGCAACCACTTAAAATAATACAAAGCATAGTCATTAATAAGCTAACATTAAACATAAAATAATCATCCAAATGAAGGCAGAAAAAGAGGAAAATGGAAGAAAAAATAGATTAAATAAAAACTAGGTGGAAATATGGTGGTTTAAAACACAAGAATAATAGGATACATAACTAGATGGTTTAAAACAAAAGTATATTAAAATTACATTAACTATA
>NW_016825936.1:337542-356165 GCF_001698545.2 Rhinopithecus bieti
AAAAAAAAAAAAAAAAAAAAAAAATCTACAGAGATTGCCAGATTGAATTAAAAAACTGGTTGTAACTATATGCTGTCTGATTGTCCTATTAGTAATGATGAGAAAGAAAGTTTTACGGCCAGTATCTAGAAATCATGTATAGGGACTCTGCCTCTGCCTCACATGAGTTAAACATACACAAAAAGGTTCATCATAAAAATACAAACTCATTTTTATTTGCTTGGGTTTTGTCTTAAGCCTTTATGCAGAACCAGCTACCCATGTGCCTAACATAGGTCTTATTTTTCCTCTTAGTACAAAGGCAATTAAAACAATCTGAGTGGCCTCCCTGTTCTTGTTCTCCTACACCAGGAGTAGAAAAACTATAGTCTGCAGGCAAATGCTTTCCATCACCAGTTTTTTTCTACTATTCTATTGAATTATAACTCTTATACCACACAATACAAACATTTTAAGTATACAATTTAATGGTCTTTAGTATATTCACAGCTCTGTATAACCATAATCACCACAATTAACTTTAGAACATTTTCATCACCCCCCCAAAGAAACCCTGCACCCCTTAGTTATCACCCTCCAATATCCACATTTTTCTGCACCTCACACTAGGCAATCACTAATTTACTTTCTGTCTCTATAGATTTGCCTTTTCTGGACATTTCATACAAATGGAATCACACAATATGTGGCCTTTGTGTCTGGCTTCTTTCACTTAGCATAATGTTGTAAGTTCATCCATACTGTAGTATGATTCAGTATTTTGTTTCTTTGAAGGGTAGAGTAATATTCCATCATATAGATATACCACATTTTCTTTATCCATTCATCAGTCGAAGAACATTTAGCTTGTTTCCACTTTTTGGCTATTATAAATAATACTGCTATTAACATTTTTATACAAGCTTTTGTGTAAACCTTTGTTTACATTTCTCTTGGATATATACCTAGCAGTGGAATTGTTGAGTCAAACTGTAATTTTATGTTTAAAATTACTTTTTTTACTGTAATTTTATGTTTAAAATTACTGTTTGACTCAACAATTCCATTCCTGTGAATATACCCATTTTGAGGAGCTGCCAAAATGTTTTCTAAAGTGGTTCCTCTAATTTACATCTTATTAGCAAATTGAATGATTCCAATTTCTCCAAATTCTTATCAATATTTGTTATTGCCTTTTTTTATTGTAGCCATCCTAGTAGGTGTGAAGTGGTATCTCATTGTGGCTTAAAACAACTGGATATCTACAGGCAAAAGAATAAAACTGAACCTCTACCTCACACCATATATAAAAATTAAGTCAAAATGGATCAAAGATCTAAATGCAACATCTAAAGCTGTAAAACTTGGATGGGTGTGGTGGGTCATGCCTGTAATCCCAGCACTTTGGGAGGCTGAGGCGGGACAATCACTTGAGGCCAGGAGTTCGAGAACAGCCTGGCCAACATAGTGAGAGCCTGTCTCTATCAAAAAAAAAAAAAAAAAAAAAAAACAAGAAAGCTGCGAAACTCTTAGGAGAAAACAAAGGTGTAAATCTTTGTGACCGTGATTTAAGCAATGGTTTCTTAGCTATAAAACCAAAAGCACAAGCAGCAAAAGAAAAAAATAGATAAATTGGGGTTCAAGAAAATAAAAAACCTTTTTTGCTTCAAAGAACACTATCAAGAAAATGAAAAGACAGCCTATAAAATGAGAGAAAATATTTGCAAATTGTATTTCTGATGAACAACTACTCTGGAATATATGTAGAATTCTTACAGATCAACAATAAAAAGATAATTAGTCCAGTTAAAACTTGGGCAAAGTATTTGAACAGAACATTTCTCTAAAGAAGATAAACAAATGGCCAATAAGCACATATAAAAGATGTATGACATTAGCCATTAGGGAAATGCAAATCAAAATCACAATGCAACATTATGACATACCCACTAGGATGCCTAAAATACAAAAGACAGACATTAACAAGTGTTGACAAGGATGTCAGGAAATTGGAACCCTCATACATTGTTGACAGAATTGTAAAATAATGCAGCCATTTCAAAAAAACAGTTTGGCTGTTCCTCAAATTGTTAAACATAGAGCTGCTATTTGACCCAGCAATTTCACTCTAGGTTTATATCCATGATAAATGAAAACCTGTGCCTACAGAGAAACTTGTACACAAATGTTAAAAGCAATATTATTTATAATAGTTAAAAAATGGGGCCGGGCGCGGTGGCTCAAGCCTGTAATCCCAGCACTTTGGGAGGCCGAGACGGGCGGATCACGAGGTCAGGAGATCGAGACCATCCTGGCGAACACGGTGAAACCCCGTCTCTACTAAAAAAATACAAAAAACTAGCCGGGCGTGGTGGCGGGCGCCTGTAGTCCCAGCTACTCCGAAGGCTGAGCCAGGAGAATGGCGTGAACCTGGGAGGCAGAGCTTGCAGTGAGTCGAGATCGCGCCACTGCACTCCAGCCTGGGCGACAGAGCAAGACTACTTCTCAAAAAAAAAAAAAAAAAAAAAAAAGGAAAACCTAAGCATCTATTAAATGGTGAATGGACAAACAAAATGTGATATATTTGTGTGGTATATTATTCAGCTATACAAGGAATGAAATACTGAGAAATGCTACAACATGGATGAATTTTGAAAACATTATGCTAAGTGCAAGCAGCCAAATACAAAAGGCCACATATTGGATGATTTGATTTATATAAAATATCCAGAATAGGCATATCCATGGAAACAGAGAGTAATTTAGTGGTTTTCCGGGGCTGGGAGCAGGGAGAAGGAAGAAAGACTGCTAATTGGTTTGGATTTTCTTTATGGGGTTAAAAAAAAAGAAAAGAAAAGCAATCCTGAAATCAGATAGTGGTGATAATGGTTGCATTTTGTGGATATACTGAAAACCTCTGAATTGTACACTTTAAAATAATGAATTTTATAGTAAGTGAAGTATGTATCAATGAAGCTATTAAAACATCTATTTATTACCTCAAATTCTACAGGTCAGAATTCTGGCATGGAGTGGTTGCATTCTTTGTTTAAGCTGAAATCAAGGTGTTGTTTGGCTGTGTTCTCACCTGAAGCTCAGAGTCCACTTCCAAGCTCATTTTTGTCCTTAGCAGAATTGAGTGTCTTGCAGTTGTAGAACTGAGGTCTTGGCTTGCCGTCTGTCAGCAGGGGACTGCTCCCTGCTTCTAGAGGCCACCAATTTCCCTTATTATGTGGCCCCTTCCATTTTCAGGCCAGCAATAATGCGCTGAATACTTCTTATGCTTCAAATCCCTGACTTCTGCTACCAGCTGGAGAAGAACTCTCTGCTTGTAGAGGGCTCATGTGATTTACTTAGTCTTTGTCTTAAGGTCAATTTATTTGGTACTTGGGATTTTAATTGTATCTGTATGGTTCCGTCAAGGCAATAACTATACTAGTGTTTGAATAAATAACCAGGTAATCTGGTAATTTACCATATTGGTAACCTGACAGGGAGATGAGAATTCATCTTTATAATTCTGCCCACCACAAACCATGTCTGTGCTTCTTTTCTCTGGGGAAGAGTTGTCTGTGACTGTCACTTAGTTTGAGGTTCCACGTTGCAGAGATTCTGTCCAGTATTTTGACCTCTCCAACTGGTCTTCAGAACCATCTCTTAGGAGCAGTGCACCGGAACATCTGGTGTTTTTTGCTCCAACTTTGGTCTAAAAGGTCATCCATCCCCTTACATCCCTTACCTGAGTTGACATGCTTCCTTAAGAAGGTCCCATGGAGGGCTACTAATGGTGGAACTTAAGGCCAGATGGCCTGCAGTGATTGCAGTTATCCTGGGTTTTCCACTGGTGAAGGGAGAGTCATGGAGGAGGAATGCCCAGCCATGTTGCTGCTGCCTTGATTTTGTGTCTTGCAAGAGCCATCCTAGGTGGCTCTGAACTCTCCTCTCTCTATTTTCCTCATTGGAAACACTGCCATTCAGGCTGGTGAAAACCCTGGCTGAATCTTTGTTACTGAATGTTCACTGTGGTATGGTGATTGTTTGGAGGTCTCTTGAAGGTGGAAACATGGGATGGGTAATAATTTATGATACACATCATCTGAAAATAGAAAAAAGAGGTTACATTTTTCAGTACAGAACTCAATGAGAATGAACCAAATGCCTATGTGCTCTGTTTTTTCCCCTTAAAAAATTATTCACTAAGAGGGCACATACTGGCAATATGCAGTCATTATCAGTGTAATGAAGAACTCGAGTGAAGGCTATTTCTGATGCTCTAATGTGCCTGTTTTATGAAAGTATAAAAGGCCTATTTACTTTTCAATTGTTTTATTGCAGTAAAAAAAGCCCATCTCTTCCAATTTATGACTAATCGTGGATTTTATTATTCATGGTCTAATTCTGCAGAGGAAGGTTACAGAAGCAGGTACACATTAATTCTGCTCAATTTGGAGCCTGAGAAAGATGATTGATGGCAACTCAGCTGCCCTCTGGCTCTCACTCCTGGAGCTTAACCTTTACATATGGATACTAAACAGGCCTGGTGCAATCTTGGTGAGCCTCTCAGTGAATATTTTCTTACTCAGAATAATCAAATTTTAAGAATGTGCTACAGGAAAAAGCTGTCACATTGCATTAGGTTAGCACTGTGACTTCATGGAAATGGTCAGGTAACTCAATTGCCCCAGCCCAATAATACACAGGCATAATTTAGTTCACTTAGAGTTAAGAGAACAAATAATTTTAAAAATATCCTATTTGAGGTTGTTGAAGGCAAGCAAGGAACTGTGGGGCAATGAATGATGCAGAGGGGATATAGGAGCTGAGCTAAGAATAAAATAGGCATCAAAATACTCTGTATTCTTATAGAAATGCTTATAATTAAATTATATAATGTTCTGTAGTTTACAAAGCACTCTTACTTATAGTCTGTTTTGACTCAATGGGAGATTCTGTGAAGAGGTACTAGTGTCTTAATTTATAAATAATGATACTGAGTATACTGAGTATCGGAGGCACCGCCTCATTCAAGGTCACTCGGCTGGTTTGTGGGACTAGAAGCTGAACTTAAGCTGTTGTTATGGGTTGGCTTGTGGCCCCCCGCCACCATAAAGATATGTTCAAGTCCAGCCCCCAATACTATAGAATGTGATCTTATTTGGAAATAGGGTTATTGCAGGTATAATTAGTTAAGAGGAAGCCATATTGGAGTAGGGTAGACCTTTAATCCATACAAATGGTGCCCTTATAGGAAAAGGAGAGAAAGAGAGATAAGATGGCTCTGTGAAGACCCAGAGGCACAAGGAGAACAGCATATGAAGGAGAAGACAGAACCTGGAGTGATGCTTCCACAAGCAGGGAACACCAATAATTGCCAACCATCACCAGAAGCTAGGAGAGGCATGGAACAGACGCTCCCTGGGGGCCCTCAGAAAGAACCAACGCTGCTGACATCTTGATTTTGGATGGCTAGCCTCCAGAACTGTGAGAAACAAATTTCTCTTCTTTTAAGCCATCCAGTTTGTGGAACTTTGTTATGGCAGCCCTGGAAAACTAATAATAGCTCCTAAGAGTAATACAATTTTCCATTTATAATGCCCTGATAGGCATTATCATGAAATCTTTTAAGAGCGCTTCAAGGTCTATTATCATCAATGGCATTTTTATGACTTAACTTAGGTCAAATAACTACTAAGTAGTGGAGCTGAGATTCCAGCCCCAGCCCTGAGTTTAAACCTGTGCCGTGTCCACTTTGTCTGTAAGCCAGGGTGCTGTTAAAAAATGTTTGTGGCAGTGTGACGGAGGGCAACCTCCAACCCTCGTGAGTTGCGTCCTTATTTTAGGTCTCCTAGGCAACTACTCACTCAGTTTCAACTCTGCTATGTAACTTACATGTACTAGTTACTAACAATTACAAAATAGTGCCTGAAACACAGAAAAAAACCAGTATTTTTAAAATATGTAGTAGTAAGAACCTGTTACAGTGCTTCAAAATTTACAAAGTATTTTCACATAAACTCTTATTAGGTCTTTTAAAAACAATTGGAGGCTACTTTAAGCAATTCTTATCTTTTTTCTTTCCAATTTTTGTTTCTAAGATTTATCATATCCCCAACCAGATAGTAAGCTTCTAGAGGTAATGAATACATCAATTTTCCTCTCTTTCTTCTTCCGTGATACTGGATATATACTTACGGTCTTGCAATGATGATCCATGTCATTCTGAAAATGGTTATCAAGAATAAACTGGATAATCTATATATAAAAAGCAAGAATATAATGTTTTATTTTTATCTTCTAAATCACAGAAATCATTGCTAATGTTTCCCAAACCTCGCTGTAAACCACTTTAAGTCTTTCCCTCCTTTAATACACTGTGAGGTGAACACTAGTAGCATCATCCTCGTTTCTCTAGGAGACTCAGAGCTAGAGAGGCATCCACCCACCTGTTCAGCCCTCCATCGTTCTTGGGGTCAAGGAAGATGAGAAAGTCCTTCCCAGAATATTCACATAAACTAGGACAGCCTTTCTAGGATCCAGTATGTGCCATAGCCTTGTTGTCACCTGTCATAGTGTTTGGCCTTCTTGGGTGATCACTAAATTCCTTGCTGGTTTTAACAAGTTGTGTTTCATTTTCATTTTTTCCAATGTTAGTTTTCAAGATGTTCCTCTCTTACATAGATTCCCTAGGCAGCTTATTCAAAGTTGAGATAGGCAAACCTAAATCGACATACTTCAATTTTTGGTGATATGGGAAATGTCCATGATAAAACAACTAAATAAAAAATGGCAGATAAAAATATGTGCAGTATGCTCCCCGCTCTCCATGTATCTTTCTGCTACTTGTAGATGTGTGACTTTGGGCAAGTTACTTATCCGATGAGCCTCAGTTTCCTTAAATGTACATAGTAATATGTGCCTTGCAGGGTTAATATGAGGATCAACAGTGATGCATTTGACACTCCTTTACTAATGTTGGAGAGTTATGTCTTGTCTTAGTTTGCTAGGCTGCCATGACAAAGTGGTACAAACTGGGTGGTTTAAACATTGGAAACATATTTTCTCAATGTTCTGGAGGTTAGAAGTCTGAGATCAAGGTGTCAGTTGTTTCTTCTGAGACCTCACTCCCACCCTTCTTTCTTTCTAAGTTCAGCTCTTATGTAGGAATCTTTAGGAAGTGTTTTTTCCTTTAATCACAATCACAAGAAATTAATCTTTCCCTTCAGGGTCCTAGGACTCTTCGCTGCACCTATGTCAGAGCCATGTTAAATCTTACTTACGTTTGCATCCACCTAGGCCCAGGACAGGATTTGACACATAGTAGGTGTTTAAGAAATAACCTATTGAATTGCATTGAACGCCAGTTAATTAAACAAATGCTTTCCTGTTGTCTGACTTAGCTGGGGAATAGTTTCATTTGATCAGCGGCAGACCACCCTGCAGGAAGCAGAGACCAGGAGGAGTTAACATGATCCCAGACCATTTGTTAAAAAACTGAGAGTGAAGAAGTTTGTTTATTTGATTTCCTTCATATACATTTTATGTTTACGAAATCTATGGTAGAATATATTTGAAGCAGCCTAACATTTGTGAATGTTAACATGAATGTTAAATGACTTTCCTGATATATAGACATACTTTGAATTTTAGTCCATATGAGAAAACTATTCCACTCAGGAAGTTCAGAATATCACGTAGGGTGATTATTTAAACTGCTTATGTAGGAGGATAAATAGAGCAAAAAGAAAAGTCGGCTGTGAAAATGTGCAGAGATGATTTAAACAGGACTGTGTTTTGAAATGTATGGAATATACATATACATATTTTTTGTCCTGAATGTACATGTACATACGTTTATTTGGAATGACTCTCCTAAGGATATTTGGGATTACAGTACAACTACATGAGTGGCTATGTGAAATTCTTCTCACTGTAGGGACCTTCTCTTTCTCATATGACCACAGCTCCAAACAGGTGGACTTTTACAAAATCTTAAAGCTAAAAAGTGTGCCTCACACACTTGCCTTGTCCAGTCTGGCTGCTTGTGCAAACCTGAGACAACACTAAGTGAGATGTTAGATGATCTGCAAACAGCTCAAGCAGTGAAGGGCCTGACGCATCTGTGCATAATCTGTAGAGTTCTGTATTTTCACTACCTTTACAGCTGAGGTGCCCATCTTTATTGTTTTTGTAGTAAAACCTACACTGTTGCTAATGAACGCTTTTTTTGTTAAAAAAAAATCCTTTGTTCCTTATGCATAGTAAGAGGTCAGTAAAAATTTTTTGAATGGATGAACAAATGAACTGAAAACAGGTTTTTCCCAGCAAACTTCCAACTTCTCAGAAATGTTTGGAAGTAATCTTACTTCTCCCACATCCTCTTTTTTTCATTGATGACTTCACCATACATTTACCCAGTCTTGGAGTGAAAGCATATGGGGTGGTGGGGGGCGGGGTGCAATTAACACCTTCTTTTCTCTTGTTTCCTACATCCTGTCAATAAGTCCAACAACTTTTCTCAGATCTATTATCCCCATTAATTCATTCACCCTGTTCCTGCCTTAGACCATTGCCTTTCACCTAGGCAGCCTCAGGGACTTGTTCCAATATAGGTTTTACTGCCATGACAGAGATTAAACAAAACAGTATTTTAAAACACAAGATAGAAGGGAATTTCTCTGTCACATAATGATCCAGAATTGTCTGGGGTCTCTTCCTTTACAGGGGTTCAGATTCCTCCTGTGAAACCCAGAGGTTTCACATGTAATTTAAATTCACATCCCATTTGTCGAGATTAGTAACATGGCTCATCTCAGGGCAAGGGGATAGCTGGGAAATGTAATTGTGTTAGTCTGTTTTCATGCTGCTAATAAAGACATACCTGAGACTGGGAAATGCACAAAAGAAAGAAGTTTAATGGACTCACAGTTCCACGTGGCTGGGGAGGCCTCATAATCACGGTAGAAGGCAAGGAGGACCAAGTCACGTCTTACAGGATGGCAAAAGGCAGACAGAGAGCTTGTGCAGGAAAACTCTCCCTTATAAAACCATCAGGTTTCGTGAGACTTATTCGTTCTCATGAGAACAGCATGAGAAAGACCTGCCCCCATGGTTCAATTAACTCCTACCAGGTCCCTCCCACAAAACGTGGGAATTCAAGATGAGATTTGTGTGGGGATACAGCCAAACCATTTCGGTAATCTTCATTCTGAATAGCCTTGCATCCAGGTAAATTTCTATCCCTATGGAAGAAGACAGAATGGATATTGGTGGGCAACCTGAAGTCTCAACCTTATCTTCTCACTGGCTTCCCTGCTCCTGGCCTCAACTGATTTGCCCTTTTCCTCAACTCATAACAAAAGCAAGCTGGTCACACCTTTTGTCCGCTCAAAAATATTCAACAAGCTCCTCTCTATTGACAGATAAACTTTTAGCTCCCAGGGTGGACTGAATGGCCTGTATGTTCTGGTTCCTGCCCAAGTTACCTCCTATTTCGGTCCCTTTGGTACCTTACTTTCTAACTGCACTCTGGTATTTTTTAGTGAACAAAATGGGGTTTATTGCTTCAGCACCTTAGTACATGCTACTGTTTCTTTAGGGATGGTATTCCACCTGATGAATTTCTAGTTGACTTAAAAAGCTAAGCTCAGTAGTCATTTCCATCAGGAAATCTTTGTTAACCTTCCATCTCCCACCACTAACCAAGATAATTAATTGGTCACTTATTGCCACCTCATAGGTGCACTTGCCTATTTTTGCCTTTAATATATTATGTAGTCATTTATCTGTTCACGTACTTATCATCTCTTTCACATCATGAACATGATCGGATTCAACTCAGATATCCTCAGAGCTCAGTACGGTGCTTGCTACCGAGCAGTTGACGGTGAAAGAGAGTAAAGTAGAGTTTTGTATGGTACCATATACTAGAAAGAATATTGGACCAGCAGTTACTGGGCTCTCCTGCCATCCTGTAATTTATTAGCCTGAGTGACCAAGGACATATCACATTCCCTCTCTGGGCTTCAGCTTTCTCATCCTTAATAAGAGGGTTGGCTCAATAATCCGTAAGTTTCTACCAGATCTAAAAGTTAGTAATTTTCTTATTTTTCTAATATAGCAAGTTGAAATGTAACCCTCCTCCACACCAATATGTTACATTCACACAGCTGTGATTTTGCTAAAAATGGACACTTTCTAAATGTTAAAACAGTACATGTTAGAGAATAGTCAATTTAGATCCAAAAATCCTCACTCCGCTAAAGGATAAACACGAAAGCTCTGGATCCCACTCAGTATTAAACCATTCCAGAATGGAGGATGTGAAATGGCATTGTTTAACAGACTGCATCCAGATATATTTGCCTACCAAATGCATTTTGGATCTGAAAGTGTTGTAATTTAAATGCAGCTAACAAATGCACCGTGGATTCTCTCTATGACATGGGTCCATAATGTGGGGAATTCTATACAACTCCTTTGTGTTGCCTTTTCTTTTTTGAATTGCATTGGGAATCTTGAAGGGTCTCAGTAACACTATTCTTTTCCAGCTGAGCTCTGAAACAATTGAAAAGAAGACAAAGTTCTTTAGCAGATAGAGATAAGCATATCATCTTTATTGGTGTTAAAGATAATATGGAAAAGTATGGCTTACATTTGTAGCCAAGGCAGCTTCCTAGTACTGAGCCCTAGAATTAGACAGACATCCCCCCAGCCCGTCTAGATTAGGGTAAACTTGTTCCCTAGCAAATGCATGAATTAAGCATGCTCAGTTTCTCCTTACAAACTCACCATGGCAGGGACTGCTACCTCTTCCCTCAAATCTCTTCTCTCCTTCTTCTTCAGGAATATAACTTCCACTTTTTAGAGGGGCATGGCAACTCCCCAGAATAAGATTACATTTCCCAGTCACCTTTGTAGTTAGGTGTGGCCATATGGCTTAGTTTTAAGAGGACAGAATTGAGGGAAGCGTTGTGCTCAATTTTTAGGCAGAGTAAAGACATATGCTTTTCTCCCTAGTTTTTCTTCTTCTTCTGACAAGAATGTGGATCTGGGGTGTCCACTCTGGATCATGAAATGGAAACTGGAATTTGTGGATGACAAGCAAACTGAAAAGAACCTGCGGTCCTGGAGACATCATACTATCGCTAGATGGCTTACCTCAAAGTTTATTTATGGGAGAGAGATTACCTTTTCATTTTTTTAAATTATTATTATTTTTAAGACGGAGTTTCACTCTTGTCACCCAGGCTGATCTTGGCTTACTGCAACCTCCATCTCCCAGGTTCAAGTGATTCTCCTGCCTCAGCCTCCCAAATACCTGGGATTACAGGTGCTTGCCACCACGCCTGGCTAATTTTTGTATTTTTAATAGAGACGGGGTTTCACAATGTTGGCCAGGTTGGTCTCGAACTCCTGATCTCAAGTAATCCATCCGCCTTGCCCTCCCAAAGTGCTGGGATTATAACTGTGAGACACTGTGCCTGGCCAGAGAAGACCTTTATCTTGTTTAAGTCACTATTATTTGGAGTTTCCTGTCCCTTAAGACTGGCATTCCTTAGCTTTCCTTTCTCTATCAACTTATTTACCTTGAGATTTGCTTTTTAGTCAGTTAGTATTATAGTGCTAAGATTCACCCATATTGATATATGTTTTTATAATCCATTCATTTAAACTCTACTTAATATTCCATTAAGTGAATTTTTATACGATGAATTAATTCACTCTCATGTTGATGGACAGTTGAATTGTTTCTAGATTTTTTGCTACTGTGAAAATGCTGATGCAGACAGTTTTGCACATGTCTCTTGTTGGTGTATAAGAATACATTTTGAGGATATATGTAGGAGTGGAATTTCTGGGTCACAGGATATATGAATTTCAACTTTAGTAGAGAATGTCAAATTTTTCTAAATTCACATTTCTATCAGCAACATATAGATCCTGTGGCTCTATTTTATCTCTTGACATAGATTGATTTTACGTTTTGCCTGAAAAGGCATGGGAATTTGTACCCCATTCTGGCCTTAATTTGCATTTCCCAGCTCTCTGAGAATGTTCAACACCTCTTTGAATGTTTGCAAGCCATGTGTTTCATATGCAGAACATCTGCCCATGGATTTCCCTATTTCTTATTGAATTGTTTGTCTTTTTAAAATATTTATGTGTAGGCATTATTTAGACATTCAGCTTTACTTTTCTTGCCAGAAATAGAAAGGCATTGGGGAAGATGCTTGTTAAGTTCCTTCATCTGTAAATTGGGATAATCATTCTTGCCATGCTTACTTTTCAAAGCTGATGCAAAGATCAAATGAAAAAATGTATGTGAAAGCACTCTGTACACTAAAAAGGAAGGAATGCTTTGTTTTAGGGTAAATAAGCCTGATAAGTTGTAAATATGGAAACATCCAACTTTGAATTGAGAGGCAATTCAGTGTGGCGATTAAACACATGGATGATTGCGCCAGGTTGCCTGGCTCCAAACCTTCACTCCAGCAGATACTAATGATGTGAACTTAGGTGATTTATTTAACCTCCATGTCTCAATTTCCTTATGTAACAAAGGAAAGATAGTCATAGTCTCTACCTCAAAGAGATTTTTTATAGGATAGAATGAATTAATATGCAGATAAGATTGAGAACAGTATCTAGCAAATAATAAGCACTATATTAACACCTGTTGAGAGCATTACTTGACTTGAATTTCCACAGTTCCTGCTGAATGTTCTGCTAATCAAATTCAGGACTGTTACTTCCACACACTCCCATACGTGTACATTCTTTTCATATTGACCCATTTCGAACAGGTCAAAATAGTTTATTTTTTTCTTTCATGAATAACTCTTGAGTATAGAATTAGTGGCTGGTGGAAAAATATTAACTCAGGCCACTGAAGTATATATGTAATAATAGAATACAAATAATACATTATATAATAATAATATACTATAGAATGCATAATTCTGCCTCTAAGCTCTTGTTCTGGTTTAATAGCCTGTGATCCTGTAAGGGGTATTGAATTACTTATTCCAGACTGCATGAAGCATGACAACAAGGCATGATAGACCTTAAATTGCACTGCTTTGTTGAGCCTGAAATCACGCTTGAGGCCATAGTTATTGTCCAAGTAAAATGGACTGCCAATTATTTGAATAAAGAGAAGTGGTATTGTCTTATATTAGTTACCTTTTTTTCTCATTAATGAAGTTCATTTGGGCCCATTTGTCTGCCTTTTCTTTGTTCTGCTGCGACTTTCTTAAGACTACTGAATCCATAGATGGCTTTTATCCACTCCAGACAGACAGAAGGCGTCCGATTCGTCTAGTGAATGCATTTTTAGCAAGAATTAAAGCCTATGTATTCTGCCTTTCGAAGCAGCTGGCATCCTGCAGCATTCAGAACCACCTGCATTCAGCCTTCAGGGACCTGGACTGCTTTGCTGATGCTTTAGCTATCAACGGAAGGCGTAAACACTGCAGGTTGTGTATAAGCTTGAGAGGGTAGCCAATCACGCTAAACAAGAAATATTAATAATGCAAGATGTGCAAACAAAAACGCTCTTACCAATTTCAAGACATTATTCTTCCTTTCTTCTTCCTGCTCTCTCCCTCCCCACTCTCTTCTACTCAACTGAAGAACATAATAGTGGCAGAATGTTGGGCTCCTCCAGCAGATACTGGATCCTAAAAAAGCAAGAGATGACAACGACAGCTTCTATGGTTCACACAGAGATTTCTATAAAGAGGAGTCTCCCTTTTATTTATTGATTATGTTTTAAAATCAAAATTTACCGAAAGAGAGAATTTCAGAGGCTTATGGATTTCAGATTAAGAACACCTAGTTTATGTGTTACAGCATAAAACATACTGCACTTATATTTTTAGTTATATTATTTTGGATTTATTTAGAATGGCTAGGGAATGTCCTTCTTTGATGAGAAGATGAAAAACCTTTTACATCCTAGATGTTTATAATAACGTAAAAGCTAGAGTTTGTGTCAGAAGAGCTAGGATCTATAAGAGGTTGAAAAGTTCATAAAATATTCCAAGCGTCAGGGTCAGAGTTTAGGGTATTTTACTTTAGGACCTGTTTGCATTTCAGATCATGCTTGCATTTCATGACAAACTAAACATACCCTTGAATCTGCTCTAAACATATTTCACATGAGTATTTATCTGAATGTGAATAAAATATAGAGCGGTTGCAAAATCATCCAGCAAGGATGAAGTTTTATTGTTTTAGGTCAGTTGACCGTCACTCTGAGAATAAAACAGTGAGCACCTAATGCACTGAAGTAAGGAGTATGGATTTTGTTCTAAATGAAGCTATTGGAAGGTTTTCAGTCAGAGGGAGACAGGATCATACATTTTAAAGAAATATCCCAGGTGCTGAGTGGAGTTTAGACTATGGTTTATGAATGAAGGAAGAAGACTAGCCAAGAAGCTACTGCAGTTGTCCAGGTGGGACTTAGAGGTAGCAGTCAAGACCAGGGGTGTATGACTAGAATAATGAAGGAATTTAAAATCATGTCATATTTATATTTAAAAAGCCTGGAGATCCTTAGATGTTTCAACTGGAAATACGAGAGATGCCTTCAAATATATGATGGCTGCCATGTAAAGGATTAAAATTATTTCGAATTTCAAAAGGCAGAACCATGAGCAGAAACCACAGGGCATGAGATCCAGGCTCAGAATAATTTTATCTCTGAGCCATGCAGAGATGGAAGGGGCTTCCTGGGGAGGCTGTGAGTTCCCATCTCTGACTGTGTTCCAGTAGGGGCTAGAGGACCTCTCAGAGAAAATGTGGTGGGTCTAGGGAGGGATCTTGGGACCAAATGACGCTTAGATGTCCTTTGGAGATTTGGGGAAATATGGCAGTAACAAGAGCTGTGGATATTCTCATTCTGGTGTTACACCAGTAAGATAGAGAAAATTAACAATCGTGTCACTCTTCTTGAAGCTTTTCAAGGAAGCTTCTTCAAGCCTTTCAAATTAGGAGTCCTTCTCCTGAGTATTTGGCACATAGCATATCCAAGGTGGTGTGTTGCTACTGTTGACCTAGTTAGTAGAGATGCATAAGCTTTTCTTTTCACTTCTTGGCTACATTTCTCAAAATCTTTTTCTTTAATCTTCTTGGAGAGATGCAGTAGGGGAAGAGTCTAAGATCTGGATTAGAGAAACCTAGCTTGAAATTCTCTGTCCACATTGCTAATTGCGTGAGTGTCAGCAAATTATATAATGGTTCTGGGCCTCATTTACTCACCTATTAAATGGGGATAGCACTACCTATTTCTACAGTTGTTGTAAGAACTAATCTGTACAAAGTTCCCAGTATCCTGGAAGACTTTAATACATAGTAATTGTATGTAGAAAAAAAAAAACCCCAAAACAAAAACCATTTTCTTATGCAAGCCAATGAAACCTAGTCATTATGTGTATAAATTGGAAGGTACAAATCACAGTAAGTGAAGAGTTAACTAGCAAAAGGAAATGCTCACTGAGTTGATGAAGTTCCAACTTCAGGGTATTGTTTATTATTTTCCTCTAATTTGATACATCCTTAAAGATAACCATTTATACAAATTCTTAAACACTCTCAGAAATTAACCACAGTTCAGAGGCAATAATGTATGATTCTTGGAGCTTTCTCCAGGCTAGTGCTGGGAAGTGGGAGGGAGTAATTGAGCCTCTGGGATGAGTGCACTTCTTCCTGTGGATGCTGGGTGGGGTTGAAATTGGACTTCAAATAAACATGATTCATGGTTTAGTAGAGAAACTGCAAAGTTCCCCATGAAAATGGAATAGCAAGCCAGTTCATTATACTGTAGTTACTGATATTGCAATCTGCTTCCAATGGAGGCAATTAAAATCCATTTAGGAAAGAGTGTGATTGGGACTTCTGTTTGTATTCACCTAACCATTAGATGCCTGGACTATGTTTTTCAAGTGAGACTCCTCCACCACCTTTGGGTTCTATTCATTTCTGTATCTTTAGTACCTGTCACAGTTGCCTGGCACATTGATGGTTTTTGTTAATATTTGTTGATTGATTAGAAATTCCCTTATTATGCAGCCTCTGGTGTGCTTTTGCCCACCCAGCACAGGGATGCTCAGAAACTGCTTATAAAATTACCTTTTTGTGTATATGCATTATACATGCCCCCCTCACCCCAGAGGCTTTTGTTCTCACCTAGTACCAATCTTGAACACACGTCCTCCACGGCTCTTATATTTACAGTAAATGACCCATTCACACCAATGCAATAGTGTGCATAACCTGCTTATGCATGAGACTTTCCCTATTTTCTCAGAGTTTCCTGTAAAGCCCCAAAGCTGAAAGAGCAGACAAGTTCCCCCATATTTTTACAAGAGTGTCAGGGAGCTGGCAGAGGTGCCCTCTATGGCTTTCTGAGTAATCTATTGATACTCTGACTATCACTACCGCCCACCACATCCTAACTATCCTATATAAAGTGAAGACATGACATTTGAAGGAAATTCACCCAACAGTTCATTGATGTGGGGAAATTTAGGCTTAGAGGGGAGTACTGTGACATGGTCATCTCAAGACCCACATAACAGAGTTCCAAGAAAACTGTCATAGAGTTTAGAAATGGGTGCTTCAAGAAGGGGAGGCTGGTGTCTCCTTCCCTGCCTGGATGCTGCTGAGCTCAGAAGCATGGCAGCCATTCTAGCTCTGCCACAGGGAGTGGAGGCAGAGAATTCCCAAAGGACTTGACTCCTTGACACTGGAGCTTAGAGTGATCCCTGAATATGGAGAATGGGGCATAATTACAACCTGGACGATTGTGGAGGTATGAGTGTGGATGGTGCAGCCTGCAATGGCTGGGTTGAGAAAAAGGATAAGAGGGCCAGCACTTGGCAAGCATTTTCCTTGCCATGGAGCTGGCCAGGCTTAAGCCATCTAGAAGGCATCTTCCAAAGAGGGAAGCACATGTGGGAGGGGACTCATCTGTGGAAAGTACCATAGCGGGGGGCAGAAGCTAAGAGATGGTCCAAAGAGAGCAACTGGAGAGCATGCCACCCCCTCCAGGGCCTGAACAATATGGCAGTTCCCACTGTGACTCTGAGAAGTCACACACATCTCACAAGAAGCCAGCATTGGAAAGTGGGCAACACAGAAGGGCCACCTAATGTCAGCCAAGGGAGAAAGATAACAGTGACTGTCTAAGGGGGAAAAGAGACTTTTGCCTCTTCCTCTAATCCCTCTTCATGCACTGACCCCGAAAAAGGCAGAAGAGAGGGAAGAAGGTGGAAGAACAGGTCATGCTCAATCTCTACCACAAGTTTCCAAACCAAGTTCAAGCCTGACTGGAGAAGGAGTGGGCAGTGGAGGCAGGTAGTGAGGAGAAAAGAAAGAGAAGGGGCCTGAAATTAGATGTGAGGTTCAAGTTTTATTTTAGATCAGACAGAATGTTAGAGTATGTAAAAATCTCCTTTAGCAAGGAGATCATTTGTAAAAAAAAAAAAAAAAAAAAAACGGATTAGATAATCACTGCATCTACCTGGGATATCACTAAAAGGTAGAGAAAGACGATCCATCAGAATATGCAGAAAGCAGTGGAAAGAGAAAAATAAAACTATTACTGTTTGTATTCTTACTAAGTTCAGACTATTCATTAAAATGCTTCCATGTATGATGTAGATATCACTGAAGAATTCATAGGTGATACGGAAGTGGGACTTACATTGCCCAGGGCCCACTTACATCACATCTCAGCAGCCTCGTTAGATGTGCTTTTCCTTTCTAAATCTGGTGGGTCACTCTCCCTCATGGTGCTCATTCTCTCCTCTTTGGATGCAAACTTGCATACCCCTCCTCAGAAGGCACTTTAGTGAGACCCCATATGAAGGGCATGGCATTGAGGTCACTTTGCATGGGAAGGCAGCTTACATTCATATCCACTCACCCTAGACTTTCTTCTTCCAAGATTAATGTCAGTAGCTAGGTTTAGAGATTGAGCATGGTCTAATAGAAGACACTTTCATTTAGGCTAATTAAAGCAGGTATTGTGCTCAGAAAAGAAATCAAAGACAACTTCTTAAAGTAATCCTGGGTTCTCACTGAATAATGCAGTGGGCTCTCTTGGGTGTTAGATATGAAAGGCTCACAAGATGTTTAGTATGTGCTGTTTAATACCCTGTTTCCAACATTCAGGCAAATTTCCTATTTGGGGACATTGTCTCCACCTAACTGAAAATTGCTGAGCTCTTACGTTGTTACCCAGATGATTTTATAAATTGGTTTTGAGTTATCATTTTCTTTTAGTAGATGAGTTCATTTGGAAAAGAAAATTTAAAACCCAATATTAACAAATGAAAATGACAGTGATTGGTCTTTTTTTGTGTGGGAATTACAAGAGGATAGGAAATGATGGAATTTAAAGCATCCTTTGAGATGGCTCTTCCATGGTAAGATTGTGGTAGAAGCTAAGGAGTGACAGCACTTAATATTTCTACATTGTAATGGCCTTTTGACAGTCTATACTTCAGCAGTCTGACAAGTGTGCAAATTTTGAAGGCAGGGACATTTAATCTACCTGCAATCCTGTTGATTATGTCTCCAAAATATATTTTCAGTCAATTCTCTCTTTTTTTTTTTTTTTTTTGAGATGAAGTTTCTCT
>NW_016825936.1:356386-362486 GCF_001698545.2 Rhinopithecus bieti
CAATTTTCTCTTTTTTTTTTTTTTTTTTTGAGATGAAGTTTCGCTCTTGTTGCCCAGGCTGGAGTGCAGTGGCACAATCTCGGCAACCTCCGCCTCCTAGCTTCAAACAATTCTCCTGCCTCAGCCTCCCAAGTAGCTGGGATTACAGGTGTGTGCCACCACGCCTGGCTAATTTTTGTATTTTTGGTAGAGACGGGTTTTCACTATATTCGTCAGGCTGGTCTTGAACTACTGACATCAACTGATCCACCTGCCTCAGCCTCCCAAAGTGTTGGGTTTATAGGCATGAGCCATTGTGTCTGGCCCAATTCTCTTCTCTTTACCTCCATTGCCACTACTTTAGTCTGGACCCCTAATAGTTTCTTTGCTTCAATCCATTCCCCTAATAGTAGCAGATGAGATATTAGAAAACTAATGGAGGACTTAGAACTTAAAACAGTGAATCAAAATAAACTCACAAAATCTCTATTCTCCAATACTTAATAAATAGGAGGCAGAGGACAGTACAATCCAGCAAAAAAATATATCAACAATTTGATTGAATAAACTTAGACAAAATCTTCTCATTCTGTTTGCATCTCTCCATATTTTGGAGTATCAGTGTAAAGGCCCAGGCTTTTGCTGCCTCACCAGAATGGCTTCTGGGGGATAGCTACTGGGTTAGAAGCAGGGTTAGGCTAAGTCCTCCCCTCCTTTCCACACTAGAATCTCTCTTCTCATTTTTTGGTGGATAAAAAAGTTCCTCTCTGTGGTGGCCATGAGAATGTGCCTCTCAGATCTCCAACCATAGGGACCAAGGGATCCAGCTGCTTGGCTGTGAAATCCATCACTGAGTTTGTGTCAAATCCATGTTTCCCAGCTATTGGCTGTGCCCGGCAGCAACATGGAAGCAGACCCATTTCTGAGAGATGCAAGACTCCACTGATGGGCAATTTTGGCTCAAGAACTCTGCAATGGCCTTGTCCAAATTTCCTTTGACTGCATAAGAATCTAGCAAGCTTCTACCTAGCCTTCCTCCCTTCTCTCTCTTCTTTACTCAGAGTCAGACCTACATCACAGTCTGATGGTTCCCTCAGCCCTTCCTGGAAGTCTCCAATTTTCTCTCACAGACATTCCCCTAATAACTTTCTTGCACATTATTCTTGTCTTGATTCCTGCTTCTTGGAGGACCCAAACTGATACACTGGCACATAAAAAATGTTTAATACAAGTATTCAAGAAATGAATGACCTTAAAGAATGACTTTAAAAGCCTTTTTATTAAATGTTTTTCCAGTTAATTAACTTTTTTTCCCAAAGAGTAGCTTTAGGTTCACAGAAAATTTGTGTAGAAAGTACAGAGAGTTCCCATATACCCCATTACCTCCATACATTCACAACTTCCCCCACTGTGTATATCCTACACCACAGTGGTACCTTTGTTACAATTGACAAAACTATATTGCCATATCATTGTCACCTAAAGTCCATAGATCACATTAGCATTTACTTTTGGTTTTGTACATTTTATGGGTTTGGACAAATGTATAATGACCTGTATTCCTCATTGTGGTATTATACAGAATAGTTTCACTACCCTGAAAATTTTCTGTGCTTTACCTGTTCATCTCTCCCTCCCTGTAACCCCTGGTGATCGCTAATATTTTTACTGCCTCCATAGTTTTGCCTTTTCCAGAATGTCATGTACTTGGAATCACACAGTTTATAGCCTTTTTAGATTGTGTTCTTTCACTTAGTAATATGCATTTAAATTTCCTCCCCGTCAAGATGTCCCTGAAGGACATCTTGGTTGCTCCCAAGGTTTGGCAATCATTAATAAAGCTGCTATAAACATCCAAGGGCAGGTTTTTGTGTGAACATAAGCCTTCAGATCATTTGGGTAAAAAAATATGATTGATGGATTGTATAGTAAGAGTATGTTTAGTTTTGTAAGAAACTGCCAAATTGTCTTTCAAAGTGGTTGTATTATTTTGCATTTTCACCAGCAATGAGTGGAAGTTCCTGTTCTTTCACATCCTCCCCAGCATTTGATGTCAGTGTTTTGGGTTTTGGCCATTCTAATAGATGTGCAGTGGTATCTCATTGTTTTAATTTGCAATTCCCTAACGACATTTGATGTTGAACATTTTTTCATACGTTTACTTTAATATCTTCTTTGGTGAGGGGTCTCTCTTTGGTGAGAGGTATTTTGCTTATTTTAAAATCAGCTTGCTTTTTTTTTTTCTTATTGCCAAATTTAGCCCTTTGTATATTTTGGATACTAGTCCTTTATAAGATGTGTGTCTCACAAATATTTTCTCCTAGTCTGTGGTTAGTCTTCTCATTCTCTTGATATTGTCTTTTGCAGAGCAGAAGTTCTCAATTTCAAAGAAGTCAAGCTTATCAAATATTTCTTTTACGGGTCATGACTTTTGTGTTGTATCTAAAAAGTCATTGTCACATCCAAGGTCGCCTAGATTTTCTCCTATGTTATCTTCTAGGAATTCTACAGTTTTGGATTTAAGTCTTTTATATATTTTGAATTAATTTTTGAGAAGAGTGTAAGGTCTGTGTCTCTGTTTTTTGTTTTTTGTTTTTTTTTCAGTGTAGATATCTAGTTGTTCTAATACCATTCAATGAAAGACAATATTTGTTCCCATTGAATAGCCATTGCTCCTTTGTTAAAGATAGTTGGCTATACTCGTGCAGTTCAATTTCTGGGCTCTCTACTCATCCTATTAATTGTTGTTGTTGTTGTTTTGCTCCAATTTTTAATCAATATCACATGGTCTTGAGTACTGTAGCTTTAATTACTGTGTTTTAATTATTGTAGTAAATATAGAAGTCAGGTACTGTCAGTCCTCTGACTTTGTTTTGCTTCTACAATATTGAGTTGGCTCTTCTGAGTCTTTTGACTCTCCATATACATTTTAGATTCAATTTGTTGATATTTATAAAATATCTTGCTGAGATTTTAATTGAGATTGCATTAAATCTCTAAATCAACTTGGGTAAAATTGACATATTGACAATATTAAGTCTTCTATCTATGAACATAAAATATGTCTTTACTTAGTTCTGCTTTGATATCTTTCATTAGAGTTTTATAGTTTTCCTCAGACAGATACTGTACATATTTTGCTATATTTATATCTAAGAATTTTTGTGGGAATGCTGATTCAAATGGTAATATGTTTTTAATTTCAAATTTCACTCATTCCTTGCTGGTATAAAGGAAAGTAATTGACTTTTATATATTAGCTTCTATCCTGTAACCTTCATATAATTGTTTATTAGTTCCAGGAATGTTTTGTCAATTCTTTTGAATTTTCTATATAGACAATCATTTCACTTGTAAATAGAAGCAGTTTTATTTCTTCCTTCACCATCCATGTAACTTTTATTTTATTTTCTTGTCTTATTACATTAGCTAGAACTTCTGGTATCATGTTGAAAAGCAGTAGTCAGCAGGGACATCCTTGTCATGATTCTGATCTTATCAGGAAAACTTCGAGTTTCTCACCATTAAACATGATGTTAGCAGTAGACATTTTTTTTTTTTTTTTTTTTGGTAGATTTTCTTTATCAAGTTGAGGAAGTTCGCCTCTATTTCTAGCATGCTGAGATTTTTTTAAAAATCATAAATGGATGTTGGATTTTGTTAAATGCTTTTTCTACATCTATTGATATGATAATGTGATTTTTCTTCTTTAACCTATTGATGTGATGGATTGTATTAATTAATTTTCAAATGTTGAACTAGCCTAACATACCTGAGATAAATTCCACTTGGTAGTGGTATACAATTCTTTTAACACATTTTTGGATTTGACTTACTAAGTCTTTGTTGAAGATTTTTGCATCTCATCTCTCATGTTCATAAAATACATTTATCTATAGTTTATTTTCTTAAAATGTCTCTTAAAATGTCTCTGTCTGGTTTTGATATTAGGGTAATGCTGGCCTTGTAGAAGGAATTAGGATGGATTCCCTCTCCTTTTTTTGGGAAGAGATTGTGGAGAATTGGCATAGTATCTTGTTTAAATGTTTGGTAGATTTCACCAGTGATTGTTCCAGCACTGGTGCTTTCTGTTTTGGGAAGTTATTGATCATTGATTTAATTTATTTAACAGATGTAGGGCTATTTAGATTGTCTTTTTTTTTTTTTTTTTCTTGTTTGAGTTTTGGTGTAATCTATCTTTCAAGGAATTGGTCAGTTTTATCTAGGTATCACAGTAGTGGCCATAGGGTTGTTTATAATATTCCTTTATTATCTTTTTAATGTCTATGAGTTCTGTAGTGATGTTCCTGCTTTCATTCCTGATATTAGTAATCTGTGTCTTCTCTTCTACTCTTGGTGCCTGGCTAGAGGCTTATCAATTTTACTTATCTTTCCAAAGAACTAGTTTTAGTTTTATTGATTTTCTCTATTGAGTTCCTGTTTTCAATTTTATTGATTTCTGCTCTTTTATTTATTTCTGCTTAATTTGAATTTAGGCTGCTCTTCTTATTTTGGTATCCTAAGGTGGAAGCATAAACTATTGATTTTAGATACTTTTTATTTTCTAATATGTGAATTCAATGCCATAAATTTCTCTCTAAGCCCTGCTTTTGCTGCATCCTGCAAATTTTGATAAGTTGTATTTTCATTTAGTTCTAAATTAAAATATTATCTTGAGATTTCTTTTTTGAGGCGTGTGTTATTTAGAAGTGCAGTTTAATCTTCAATTATCTTGGGATTTTGCAGCTTTCTGTCATTGATTTCAAGCTTAATTTCACTGTAGTCTGGGAGCAGATGTTTTATTATATTTATCTTTAAAAATTTGTTAAGGCATATTTTATGACCCCAAATTTGGTCTATCCTGGTTAATATTCCGTGTGAGCTTGAGAAGAAGTCTATAACTTACTGTTGTTGGATGAAGTAGTCTATAAATTTCAATTATATCCAGTTGATTAATGGTGCTGCTGAGTTCAACAATGTGCTTACTGATTTTTTTGCTTGAATCAGTACATTTCTAACAAGATGTGTTAAAATGTCGAGCCCTAATAGTGGATTCACCCATTTCTCCTTGTAGTTTTATCAGTTTTTACCTCACATATTTTGACACTCTATTGTTAAGTGCATACATATTGAGGATTATTATGTTTCCATGAAGTATTTACCTCCTCTATCATGTAATACCCCATCCATTCTTGATAACATTCCTTGCTCTGAAGTCTGCTCTGTCTGAAATTAGTATAGTTGCTTCCTCTTTTTTTAAATTAGTGTTAGCATGTTATAGTTTTCCTCATTACTTTTAATCTCCATGTGTCTTTATATTTAAAGTGGGTTTCTTCTAGACAGCATATAGTTTGGTCTTGTTTTTGATACACTCTAACAATCTCTGTCTTTTAATTGGTATATTTCAATCATTAACATTTAAAATGGTTGTTGATATAGTTTGCTCAATATCTATCATAGTCGTTAATATTTTTATTTGTGTTTTTGTTCTTTCTTCCTAGTTTGCCTTCCACACTTTTTCTGCCTTTTGTAGTTTTAATTGAGCATTTTATAAGATTCAATTTTATCTGCTTTCTTAGCATATCACTTATGGTCAATTATGGTTTTTTATTTTGTTGTTGTTTGTTTGTTTTTTGACCTTGCGCTCCCCCAGGCTGGAGGGCAGTGGTGTGATCACAGCTCACTGCAGCCTTGAATTCCTGGGCTCAAGTAATTCTCTCACCTTGGCCTCCCAAAACACTAGGATTACAGATGTGAGCCATCCTATCTGGCCCCTATGGTTTTTTAAAAAAATGATTTTTAGTGCTTGCCCTGGAGTTTGCAATGTACATATAAAATCCAAGCCCACTTTCAAGTAACACTATACCCCTTCACAGGTAGTACAAGTACCTTATAGGAACGACAACAAAATATTCCTAATTCCTCCCTCCTGTCCTTTGTAACTTGTCATTCATTTCACTTACACATAAACATACACACGTACACACACGAGCATATGTAATCAAACGTATTTTTGTTATTAGTTTGAACAAACTGCTATTAGATCAATTAAGATTAAGAAGCATAAAAGTTTTCATTTTATCTAAACTTATTCCTTCTCTGATTTTTTTTTTTTTTTTTT